>NW_026885237.1:0-6575 GCF_032173495.1 Musca vetustissima | reverse complement strand
AAACTTTACAAATGTTTATCACGTTTTTAAATGACCCCGGGTGCTTTCAATGACATAAATCCGACACAAATTGTAGGGAAATGTTTCGTGGAAAACATATGCCATATGATGGGCTAAGCTTTAGAAGATTAAAAGGTTAAATTGTATGATAAAAGCAAAATTTTACAATTTAGCCCATTAATATTTGATTAAAAAGTCCACTGTGTTTTTAATATAAATGTGGGCCAAAACTAACTTTGATTTCACTCTTAGAGTATACACTTACTGTTTTTCCAACATTTTGTCCGCGCTATTATTTTTCGAAAAGGGAAACTCGAGAGCCCTCCCACCGAAAACAAATAATAACGTTTTGTATGATTGTACACAATGCAAAAAATTAGTTTAAAAATGTTTCTTTACACAATAAAAAATCTTCCAGAATGAGGTCATTTTGACCGATTTTAGGCAATATAGGTATATACAAAAACCCAGTCTTTCTAGTGTTAATAAACAAATTCGTAAAAAACTTAATTATTTTGAAAATGGGATGGGACTATTATGTGGAGGTCACATCAACAGTTGGACCTATATACACAGTTTATAGACAAATGTGTGCTAACTTCCAAATATCGATTAATCACATCACATCTGAACACAATTGTTCAAATTGTTTTCGAAAGAAAAGTCTGAAACACAATATAATTATTAATACATAATTACTTATGAAAAAACTTGGGATTTCCGGTGAAATACTTGTAATTAATTAAAGTTCTGTCAATATTTCAATTTAACCCTCACTTCAATGTAAACAATTCCATCGTTTGTTTGTTGTTGATAACTTGTACTAATCAAATATTAAGTTTTCCTTTTTCTGGTTAAATACTTTGGCAAATCCTTCTAAGAATAACAGCAAAAAATGTATCTTTTGTTATCGTTGTTGCTCAATTTGGATGGAAACATGTTTATACCCTACACAACTATGTTGTCAGGGTATTATAGCTTTGTGCAGCCCCAAATGTTTGTAACGCCGTGAAATATTGGTCCTAGACCCACCTTTAAGTATACCGATCGTCATATCTCGACTAGCTGAGTCGATCTAGACATGTGTGTCCGTCCGTCCGTCCGTCTGTCCATTATAATTTGTAAACACGATACAGGCCACAGTTATGGACCAATCTTCACGAAATTTTACATGTAGGATGGGTTCTGGCCAATGAAGACCCCTATTGTTTTTGGAAAAGATTGGTTAATATTTAGGGGATGAAATGGACCAAATACTAAATTTTTGTCGGTTTTTCTGGTCGCTCCAGAGGCCGCAATTATGGCCCAAACACCGCGAATGTTTGCATGGAGAAGGGGATCGGGCCAGAGAATAAGCATGCATGTTTCGATAAAGATTGGTCAATATTTATCGGGTCAAATGGACCCTGACTTTTGTGTGAAAAATGACAAAATTTGTATTCTATGGCATATATATTTACTCCTGGAGGATGTAGACCCCAGGAGTTGATAGCATATCCAAGAGGAGTGGTTGGCCTTTAAATTGATACCAAATATAGTGATGTATCTACTCAGATGTGGGAGTTACAGTCAAATATTTACAGGTGCTTATGTATTCAGATATTATTTAGTAACCCATTACAACATTAGAGGGAGAAATATCGCGCTGATGGCTTTGAAATTTTTCATGAAGTTCCAGTTATGGTCAAGAACAACGCCTACAATTTTCGGTGATGATCAGATTAAAATTTTAGGATGAAATGGACCGAAAACATAATTTTTTGTGTGTTTTCGAGTAGAGCATAATCCGAAAATCACAACACAACCCACCGTGAAGGTAATCTGGACAAGTAATTAGAAGGACTGTACTGAATATTCGAAAAAAGTAAGGAAGAGGTGTTGTTAACCTCTAATCGGACAAGAGGGGGCAAATATCACGAAATATTACTCAGACTCGGAATAAACATCCTCAGAAAGTTAGAGTTCGTGGTAGTTGTGTAGGGTATCGTATGGTCGGCCCCGTCCGACTATACTGCTCCGCTCACTGGTTTTATCTTAGTTGGTTACCGGCAAAATATGTCCAACAGAACGACACAAAAACAACTGAAAACAATTTTTGTATGTCCAAACAAAGTTCTGAGGCAATGCGTCAAAGTCAAGAGAGAAGTGAAAAGAAAACTGTTGAGAAGAAATACAATAAAACAACAATAACAGCAAAACTTTGACATTGACATGACAAAATTGTAGTTGTGCGATGAACGCGAAGGTAAAAATGAAGGCATTGCCGTTCGGTTACGACACTTTTTTTCAAAAAAATGCTGGATATTTCTTCATCTCCATCTTTTGCAAAAACAGCAAAATAATTATACCCTTCACCACACTGTGGTACAGGGTATTATGTCTTTGTGCATATGTTTGTAACAGGCAAACGGAAACGAGATAGACACATGGTTCCTTTTGAAAAAATGCATAGAATCACTTTCTAAGTCGATTTATGCATGTCCGTCCGTCCGTCTGTCTGTCTGTCCATGTTAAATTGTAAACAAAGTACAGGTCGCATTTATGATCCGAATTGGATGAAATTTGGCATAGGTCACTTATTCGGCCCCAGGACGAACCCTATTGGGAAAAATCGGTTCAGATTTAGATATAGCTCCCATATATATATTTAACCGATTTAATGTAAACGGTCCCTATATATCTTTCGATGTGCATGATGATGTCTGCCAAGTTTCGTGAAAATCGTTCCAAATTAGATATAGATATAGCTCCCATATAAAGTTCCGTCCGATTTCATGTAAATGGTGCACCAAAGTCCCTATATATCCTTCGATTTGCACGAAATTTTGTTTAACGTACTGAATTGAGCCTAGAGTGATGTCTGCCAAGTTTTGAGAAAATCGGTCCAGATTTAGATATACCTCCAATATATTGTTTCGTCCGATTTCATGCAAATGGTGCGCCAAAGTCCCTATATATCTTTCGATTTGCACGAAATTTGGAATAACGTACTGAATTGTGCCTAGAATGATGTCTGCCAAGTTTTGAGAAAATCGGCCCAGATTTAGATATAGCTCTTATCGCCCGATTTCATGTAAATGGTGCACCAAAGTCCACATATATCTTGCGATTTGCACGAAATTTGGCATAACATACTGAATTGTGTCTAGAATGATGTCTGCTAAGCTTCGTGAAAATCGGTCAAGATTTAGATATAGCTCCCATATATAGTTTCGTCCGATTTTATGTCAAAGATTCACCAAAGTCCCTATAAATCTTTCGATTTGCATGAAATTTGGTATAGCATACTGGATTGAGCCGGAAATGATGTGTGCTGAGTTTCGTGAAAATCGGTTCAGATTTAGATATAGCTCACATATATAGTTTCGCCCGATTTGTGGTAAATGGTACACCATAGTCCCTGAAAATCTTTCGATTTGCAAGAATTTTGGCATAGCGTACTGAATTAAGTCTAGAATGACGTGTGCTTAGTTTTGTGAAAATCGGTTCAGATTTTGATATAGCTCCTATATATATTTTCGCCCGATTTTTGGTAAATGGTGCACCAAAGTCCCTCAAAATCTTTCGATTTGCACGAATTTTGGCATAGCGGACTGAATGAAGTCTAGAATGATGTGTGCTAAGTTTCGTGAAAATCGGTTCAGACTTAGATATATCTCCCATATATAGTTTCGCCCGATTTTATCTAAATAGTGCACCAAAGTACGCATATATCTTTCGATTTTGGGATAACGTACGGAATTAAATATAGAATGATATGTGCAAAATTTCGTGAAAATCGGTTCAGATTTATATACACCTCTATATATATTTCCGTCCGATTTTAAGTAAATGGTGCACTATAGATCCATAGCTAGGCCGATTGACACAACTGAAGTTAATAAAAATTAATCTCTGATAAGTTTCCTTGAAATCGGTTTGGATATAGATATACCATAGCTTCCATATAATTGCGACTTTAGGATACATATGCTGAATATACCCAAGGTGGTGAAGGGTATCATATAGTCGGCCCAGTCCGACTTTACTACTTTCCTTACTGTTTTTTTACTGCGAAATGTCACATTTCCAACGGGCATAAATCTGTAAGTGTTTGATCGACACTTTATGAAGAAATCTATCAGTACAGCCATCTGCCGAAGAAATAATGAAAACCTTAAAGTATGCAAATGGGACGAAGGACTTTACAATTGCAGTCAACATAAGTATGCTAACCCCTTCAAAATATTGAAAAAAGGATTATGCATTTATACAGTGACTATGCCCAAACCCTAAGAACTTAGTTAGCCAGATGTCGAATTCCAGTTGTTTAGTACACGAAATGGATAACCCTATATTATAAGTGACGCGCTTATGGGGCAACTTCCGCGAAACATGTAACTAAACATTTAAGTTCTTTAGAATACAATACTGCTTCGCTCACAATTTACTAGTAGAGCCCAAGCAAATTAGTTCCTTATGGAAGAAGTTCGTTATATCTGAAGTTTGGGCCGAAAACAAAACGTCGGGGCCAGGAAATGTGTTCGCAAAGAACAAAATTGTTATAAGGGTAATCGACTTTAATTACTATCTATCCATAGTATATAACTGTTATTGGTCCATTATTTATTCACATTCCGTCAAACCCCAAATGAAAATTGAATTCTAACAAAACTTCTTAATATTAAAAATAACGTTATTGCGAATACTCAAATATTCTGTTATTCACTTCACTGCATACTTCAATGGGGGGTCACGTTTGTTACCTCGCAATAGTTAACATGTGTGTTCCCTCCTGTGTATAACAATAGTCGGTATTGCATCCTTTATTGTTATTATGGCAATGTTGTTGTTGCTGTTGCAGCCCTATTGCGTTTACACAATGGGTTGAGGTGACAGACTTTGGCCGAGAAAGACTCGGGTCGTTTCGGATCGTGAGTTGCTGTTATTACAAAATTTGTATTCTATAGCGTATATATTTACGACTGAAGGACATAGACGCGAGAAGTTGATAGTATATCCAAGAGGAGTGGTTGACCTTTAAATTGATACCAATTATGTTGTCGTAGGTACTCGTAGTAACCTATTACGCTGATCGCTTTGAAATGTTCCATGAGGTTCCAGTTATGGTCAAGGACAACGCCTAAAATGTTAGGTGATGATCAGATAATAACTTTTCGGATGAAGTGGACCGAAAATTTAATTATTTGTACTTTTCGAGTCGAAAGCCGAACATCACAACACAACCCACGGCGAAGGGAATCTGGACAAGTAATTAGAGGGGCTGTACTGATTATTAGTAACATTTGCTGACCTCTAGCCAGTCAAAAGAGTGCAAAGATCGCGAAATATTGCCAAATCTCAGAATATAGAACCACAAAAAGTTAGATTTTCATGGAAGTTGTGTAGGGTATCGTATGGTCGGCCCCGTCCGACTATACTGCTCCGCTCACTGGTTTATAAATAAATTGTAATATATTGTAATAAATAAATTGTAAATTATACACTACGAGATACTAAGGTAACTGATGAGGATCAGTGGCGAGATCCGAAACTATAGTCTTTCTGCCTTTCCCGTTGGTGGAAAATGCCAAACTTTCCCCACTAATAAATAGTTGTTTGCAGCCTGAGTATTTTGAATTCAACCCGACTATTTTGCAAAAACAAAATACAAATTGTATCTCAACTAACCCGTGTATACATATGTGTATACTTCATGGAGAAGATATAAATATATATGTCAATGTAGCAAAAATTTTTTTTCTCTTTTATACACATTTTACCACTCTTGTGTGTCGTCACATCGCGAAGAATGCTCCCAACGTCCAAACTGTTTGACCGTGCCAATAAGTTATAAGTTATGTCAACGATCAAAAACCTTATTTCCGCCACACGAATTCATATTCTGTTATTGGGCATGGCTTTTATTAAAATTTCTCTTGAAATTGTTGGCTATAACTTAATTATAAAACCAATTTACCTATATATATATATATATATATATACTTTTGATAACCATGTTGCATTCACAATTATTTATTTTTATAATTTTTCAAAAACAATCGATGTGATGTGTGTGACAGTAAAATGGATAAAATTAATAGATTAAAGTATTAAAAAGGAAGTTGATAGCAAAAATAAAATTTCATGTCGATATTCTGACTATTCTGTATAAGTGTATTCCTGCACCCCCACAATCAAAATCTTAAAACCATCTCTTGTATACGCACAAGGTGATGAAGTTTATTACACAGAGAGTTCTGTCTGACTTCTAAACTGGATTTAAATTGCCTTTGTAATTAAAAGCGCCCAACATTATTGACACACTTTTCCCCAAAATTAATTAATTCTATACAGGTTTTAAACCTTTGAATCATATGTCAAAGGTTTAACAAAACTTCAAAATAAATTCAATGCCAGCTTTAAAACGGCATATACATTAGAACTTTTTACCGGGTTAACCTACTTTATGAGGATTTATTTGACATATATGCAAAGGGATTGACAATTGAAAACCACTGGGTTAACGAAATTCTATTAAATGTAAACGTACTATAAGTTGTTTTGTATATGAATCTACCTGAAATAAAAAAATA
>NW_026885236.1:0-65349 GCF_032173495.1 Musca vetustissima | reverse complement strand
TGTTATGTCTTTGTGCATATGTTTGTAAGAGGCAAAAGGAATCGAGATAGACCCATAGTTCCTTTTGAGAATATGCATACAATCACTTTCTAAGTCGATTTAAGCATGTCCGTCTGTCCGTCCGTAAGCTCGGTTTAAGGTAAATGGGGCACCAAATTCGATATATATCTTTCGATTTGCACGAAATTTGGCATAGAGTACTGAACTAGGTCCAGAATCATGTGTGCTAAATTTTGCACTTCAATATATATTTCGAACAGGTGTCTGATTGATATTAAATTTTAAACATTGCTCCTCCGACAGGCATAACTCAAACCAGTAAGGAAAGCAGTAAAGTCGGACGGGGCCGACTATATGATACCCTTCACCAATTTGGGTATATACAACAGATGGAATCCTAACAGACGTCGCATTTTTGAAGGACCATTAACATGAAATTAAACATGTCATTCTGAAACCTATACTAAATTTTGGTCAGATATAGAGTTGCTTTTTACAATGGGACAAAATTATGTAAATAAATTTAAAGCAAAATATCGAAATCTAACCCGAATTCATGGAAACTTGTCGCATGTTAGGTTACACTTATCTCAGTATGTTTTTTGCATTCGGCCATATTTTGAGTTCTTTATTATCTTATAAATCCAATTTTCGTGCAAATCGAAGGATATATAGGGACTTTGGTGCACCATTTACATAAAATCGGACGAAAATATAAATGGGAGCTAAATCCAAATCTCGACCTATTTTCCCGAAACTCACCACTCATCGCTCTAGGCTTAATTCAGAATGCTATGCCAAATTTTGTGCAAATCGAAGGGTATATAGGACTTTGGTGCACTATCTAAATCTGAATCGATTTTCAGTAAACTTTACACCCATTGTTCTTAATTCAGTACGCTACGCCAAATTTCGTGCAAATTGAATGGCATATAGGGCTTTTGGAGCAATATTTACCTAAAATCGGACGAAACTATATATGGTAGCTATATCTAAATCTGGACCGATTTTCTCGAAACTTGGCACACATCATTCTGGACCTAATTCAGTACTCTATGCCAAATTTCGTGCAAATCGAAAGATAAATGGGGATTTTGGTGCAGCATTTGCATAAAATCGGACGAAACTATATATGGGAGCTATATCTAAATCTGAACCGATTTTCTCGAAACTTGGCACACATCATTCTGGACCTAATTCAGTACTCTGTGCCAAATTTCGTGCAAATCGAAAAATATATAGGGACTTTGGTGCACCAATTACCTTAAATCGGATGAAAATATATATGGGAGCTATATCTAAATCTAAACCGATTTTTCCCAATTTCAATAGGGTTCGTCTTTGGGCCAAATAAGTGACTTCTGCCAAATTTCATTCGGATCATAAATGCGACCTGTACTGTGTTTACAATTTAACATCTACAGACGGACGGGCGGACATGCATATATTGACTCATAAAGTCATTCTATGCATATTCTCAAAAGGAACCATGTGTCTATATCGTTTCCTTTTGCCTGTTACAAACATATGCACAAAGACATAATACCCTGTACAACAGTGTGGTGAAGGGTATAAAAACGTAATTTTCGAGTTAATGATACAATGTTGTTGCTATAATAGACCTCATGTTGTGTAAAAAATTCATATAAATATCTCTTAAACGCTCTAATTGAGAAGCTGTAGAAGTTCCTCTGTCCCATATAAAGTGTGAGCATGTCATAATGTAGTGTAAATTTAATATTTCCTCACTAACATTTTTAAATGAAAATATAAATATTTGCTTAACTGTTTCACTTGTACCCTTCTAAAATATCCTAACTTTATTCATAACAGCTTTGTGTAATTTTCCATAATCAAAATAGTATCGAAATAATTTCCTTTTACTAAAACCTAAAATATTCGATTAAAATGTCTTCATCGTTCCGGTATTTAGAAAAAGAGAATTTATGAAACTACCAAATACAAAGCATTACCATAGTAACCCTAATTTCAAATCTTTAATCTTTACTTTGCATTATTCCTATAACCTCCCTAAAATATTGATATTATGCGGCAAGTAAGTCCTATGAATCTAGAAGACATTAACATCATAACCCCACAAACTGTATTTAACACAAAGTAATGTCTCTCTGATTCAATCCTGGTCATATTTTGTAGGCTTCGTCTTCTTCTTCCACTTCTGCCTTTTTATGATAGTCAGTATTTAATAAATTTAACCTTAGGATATTCTTAATTCCGTACTCACACTCCAATGAAAGGGATTTACATAAAATCCTATTTTAAATATTACAACGTAAAGAAAGATGTGAGAGACACCATTTTGGGAGACTGTCAACGTTCGGAACGATAGGATATCGAATCAAAGAAGAAGAAAAGGACGAAGGGGTTTGTTTGTCTACACATAGACAAGGCATTTGTTTCGATGATATCTATGCAAGTAATTAGATACTCAATACAAACAGACATACAGAGATGTACATATATACACTCTAGCATAGTTATCTTCATAGAGTCCTTGAATGAATGTTTTTCGACAGCAGCGGTAAAGACAAGAGGAAAATCTAAATTGAAAATCTACCATGAAATGTACACTTTAGATTTGTTGTTTGTTTGGAAAAATTATACACAGTAAAACACTAGAGACAATTGAGTAAAACACAAAGTCTAAAGAGAGATGGAACGAAGAATCGGAATCCTTAGCTAACAGGAAATGAAATGTTAAACCATTTTTTGTTTTGGTATTTTGAATAATCCTTCTTTTGACTTTTGCCATGAAATTCTTTTGTTTTTGTAGACCTTTAATTTGAATTTAATAAAAAGGTGAATTGATTCAAGTGAATTTGTGGTCGGTGAGTGTGTGTGTTTGGTAGAAGGGATGGACAAATACACCTTACTCGTTTTCAAAACCTTTATTGGTGTCAACTAAGATTTTGTTGTTAGAAACGGGTTAAGTCATTTGTGGTAATTGTTCAAATACCAATATTGGTAAAATTCCAATGGTTTGAGGGCAATGGTAGATCAGGGAAATCCTGAAATAACTTTAAAATACTGTTCATTCTCTAAAGATTTTCCTAAAAAATGGAAAATCAATGAAATTGTAAACGCGCGAAATATTGGGCCTACTAGACCCACCTTTTGTATACCGAACATTATGTGTGTCCGTTCGTCTGCCTAGATGGTAAACATCGGCTAATATCTTGGGGATGAAATGAATAAAAACTTTTATTTTAAAACTTAAGAGGCCACTGTTA
This sequence comes from Musca vetustissima, assembly GCF_032173495.1. Lineage (NCBI taxonomy): Eukaryota > Metazoa > Arthropoda > Insecta > Diptera > Muscidae > Musca > Musca vetustissima. The sequence continues at coordinate 62,098 of NW_026885236.1, read as the reverse complement.
TGACCCGAACAAGAGGAGTGGTTGACCTTTAATGTAATACCAATTATATTTTTGTATGTTTTACGAACATATTTACAGTGGTTTGCCTATTCTTTTGTTGTTTAGAATTACTATTTCAATACCAGAGGACTGGCTAGGAAAGTTTGCATGATTTTCACAATATTCGATGATGAAAAGATAATATTTAGAGGATGAAACGGACCGAATATTTTATTATCCGAATTTGCACAAGTCATTTATTTGGCCCAAGGACGAACTCTATTGAAATTGAGAAAAATCGGTTCAAAATTAGATATAGCTCCCATATATATTTTCGTAAGATATAAGGTAAATGGTGTACCAAAGTCCCTTAATATCATTCGATTTGAACGAAATTTGGCACAACGTAATGAATTAGGTATAGAGTGATGTGTGCTGAGTTTCGTGAAAATGGGCTCAGATGTAGATATAACTCCCATATATATTTTCGTCCGATTTAAGGTAAATGGTGTACCAAAGTCCCTTAATATCATTCGATTTGCATGAAATTTGGGACAGCGTAATTAATTAGGTATAGAATGATGTGTGCTAAGTTTCGTGAAAATCGGTTCAGATTTAGATAAAGCTCCCATATATATTTTCGTCCGATTTAACGTAGATGGTGTACCAAAGACCCTTAATATCTTTCTTAAATGATGTGTGCTAAGTTTCGTGAAAATTGGTTCAGATTTAGATACAGCTCACGTATATAGTTTCGTCCGATCCGATACATCTTTCGATTTGCATGAAATTTTTCACGAAATCGGCTACTGAATTAATTCTGGGCTTAATTCAGTAGCCGATTTCGTGAAAATCCGTTCAGATTTAGATATAGCTCCCACATATAGATTTTTTTTTTAACAACAACGATTATATTTTCCACATGTTACGTAGACGGCTCTAAATCTGCTCGAATGAAATTAAAGTTAGGATAGGTTCGAGAAAGAGGAAATATAGACATGCAATTGTTAGGACATATATGTACATGGGGAAGGGTATAATATAGTCGGCCCAGTCCGACTTTACTACTTTCTTACTGGTTTTTTATTTAGTTTTTGAAAAATAGTCAGGCTTAATCCCAGTTTGTTGTTTTTATAAAAAACAACTATTTATTAGTGGGGAATGTATGGCATTGTCCGCCGAGGGGTAAGGCAGGGAAGACTATAGTTTCGGATCTCGCCACTGATCCTCATCAGTTCCCTTAGTTTTTTGTTGGGATATTCTCCCCAGAAGCTATTAATAGCTTCTTTACAAAAAACCTTTCAAACCCAAATGTCTCTTGTGACAATTCGAAGTTCTTACGTTACCAGCGATACGACCCCAATGAGAAGTTCGTTTCGTTGGCGCCTGACTTCGTGGTCAACAAGGCATTTACAGACAACTACAACACATTTCCCACTGCTATGTGTCGTCACTTTGTGACGAATGCACATAACGTTGTTGTTGGTATTGCTAGTTAAAGCAATAAACCAAACAGTATGACCGTGCCTCGTCTACAACTTCAGTAGTGTATGGCGGGTTATTTGGGATACCATTTGTATTTTGTTTTTGCAAAATAGTCAGGCTTAATCCCAGTTTGTTGTTTTTATAAAAAACAACTATTTATTAGTGGGGAATGTATGGCATTGTCCGCCGAGGGGTAAGGCAGGGAAGACTATAGTTTCGGATCTCGCCACTGATCCTCATCAGTTCCCTTAGTTTTTTGTTGGGATATTCTCCGAGATCCGAAACTATAGTCTTCCCTGCCTTACCCCTCGGCGGACAATGCCATACATTCCCCACTAATAAATAGTTGTTTTTTATAAAAACAACAAACTGGGATTAAGCCTGACTATTTTGCAAAAACAAAATACAAATTGTATCCCAAATAACCCGCCATACACTACTGAAGTTGTAGACGAGGCACGGTCATACTGTTTGGTTTATTGCTTTAACTAGCAATACCAACAACAACGTTATGTGCATTCGTCACAAAGTGACGACACATAGCAGTGGGAAATGTGTTGTAGTTGTCTGTAAATGCCTTGTTGACCACGAAGTCAGGCGCCAACGAAACGAACTTCTCATTGGGGTCGCATCGCTGGTAACGTAAGAACTTCGAATTGTCACAAGAGACATTTGGGTTTGAAAGGTTTTTTTGTAAAGAAGCTATTAATAGCTTCTGGGGAGAATATCCCAACAAAAAACTAAGGGAACTGATGAGGATCAGTGGCGAGATCCGAAACTATAGTCTTCCCTGCCTTACCCCTCGGCGGACAATGCCATACATTCCCCACTAATAAATAGTTGCTTTTTATAAAAACAACAAACTGGGATTAAGCCTGACTATTTTGCAAAAACAAAATACAAATGGAATCCCAAATAACCCGCCATACACTATTTTTTATTTATTTATTTTTTTGTTAGACCTCTACTTGCCATAATTATAGGGCGAACATCAGAAATTATCCATAGGGAAGTAGATCTGACCAAATAATTCCAACCAAAAGTTTTATGTGGAAAATAACAAAATTTGAATCTAATGGAGTATTTTTTACTCCTGAAAACACAATTCAGAAAAATGCCGCAGAGGAGCTGTTGCCTTCTAATGGGTCAAGAGAGTTTAAACATCACGAAATATTACCCAGGCTCGGGATAAAGAAACTTCGACCTCAGTTGTAGTTGTGTAAGTTATTATATGTTCAACCCCGAACGACTGTACTACTCCTCTCACTGCTTTGCTTGGAAGTTTTTGTCCAATTTTTGACACAAATTGTTCGGAATGTCAGCCATAAATTGTTTATTAACATACCCATAGTTGGACGATTATGTCAACCATAATATCGTCCTAAATCACGATTTGTGACAGAATTACGATTTTTACACCATTCACAACACTGTTTTACAGGGTATTATGTCTTTGTGCATACGTTTGTAACATGCAAAAGGAAACGGGATACACAAATGGTTCCTTCTGCGAATATGCATTGAATTACTTTCTGAGTCGATTTATGCATGTCCGTCCATCCGCCTGTTTGTCGATGTTAAAATTTAAACAAGTAAGGAAAGTAGTAAAGTCGGACTGGGCCGACTATATAATACCCTTCACCACTTTGGGTATATTCTACATATTCATGCCTCTCGGCAACCTATGCTAAATTTAATTTCATTCGGGCAGATATAAAGTGTTCTTCGTACCATTGGACGGTTAAAAATTCAATCTCAATCAAACACCCGTTCAAAATACATATGGAAGCTATGGCTGCATCTGCATCAACTGCAACAAAACGCAATAACGTCATTCAAGTCTCAATTTGATAAGTTGTGCAAAATTTCGTGTTAATCGAATAAACAGTAGGAGTTTGGTACACTATTTATGTAAAATCGGACGAATATATATGATATATTGAAATCACATCGTTCTAGACTTATGCTTGGCCAAATTTCGTGCAGATCGAAGAATATATAGTGACTTTGGTGCATTATTTACCTAAAATCGGACGAAAATATAACCCTATTGAAAATGGGAAAATTTGGTTTAGATTTAGATATACCTCCCATATATATTTTCGTCCGATTTAATGTAAATGGTGCACCAAAGTCCCTATATATCTTTCGATTTGCACGAAATTTGGCATAGCGTAATGAATAAGGTCTAAAATTATGTGTTTTAAGTTTTCTAAAAATCGGCCCAGATTTAGATATAGCTCCCATATAGATTAATCCAATTTTAACCAAATGGGATTAATCTATATATGATTCATCTGATTTTAAGTTAATGGTTCACCAAAGACCCAATGGTAGGCCGATTGACACAAAATGTTGCACAACGAACTGAATTTAACCCTACGGTCAATAACCAAAAAAGTATACGCAGAGCAATAACCGTGGTACATTTGTACCCATTTAAAGATAACGCTGTAATTCATTAAAAAATTGGACTATTATTTTTTGATAGGTACCTTACTTAGGTGTTCCCCAACACCTCTGCAAATTTGTGGCCCTAGACAACACAGGTCCATCAGGGTGATTCGTGGGATTTAGAAACTACCTTGATTTTTCTTTGGTATACAGGGACTTATACAGTTATTATTGTCAATTATTCACATTTTTTGATTTCGAGATTGTGATTGCGCATTTTTAACATTCTTTATTACTTTCAAGCGTTATTTTATGTTAGTTTATATATGTACGTCAAATAAGATATGTAATAAATCAATTCAATTCGATCATAGAAAAAGTTTCAGGACAATGTGAAGAATAATTGGAAAACCAGTAAGGAAAGTAGTAAAGTCGGGCTGGGCCGACTATATGATACCCTTCACCACTTTGGGTATATTCTACATATGTATCCCAACAGGCGACGCGTTTTTGTTATATATCTATATCTGAACCGATTTCAGGGAAAATTGCCAGAGACTAATATATATTACCTCAGTACGTTGTGTCATTCGGCCTTGCTATGGATCTTTTCACGCAGCTTAGCAACATCATTTTAGACTTAATTCAGTACTTCAGTAGTGTTGGTGGTTTATTTGGGATATTATTTGTATTTTGTTTTTATAAAAAAAACTATTTATTAGTGGGGAATGTATGGCATTGATTGCCGAGGGGAAAGGCAGGGAAGACTATAGTTTCGGATCACGCCACTGATCCTCATCAGTTCCCTCAGTTTTTTGTTGGAATATTCTCCCCAGAAGCTATTGCTTCTATAAAAAAACCTTTCAAACCCAAATGTCTCTTGTAACAAAGCGAATTACTTAGCTGACCAACGTACCCTATACCAAAATTCGCGCAAATCGAAAGATATATAGGGACTTTGGTGCACCAATTACATAAAACCGGACAAAAATATATATGGGAGCTATATCTACATCTGAACCGATTTTCACGAAATTTTGCATACATCATTCTAAGACTTAACTCAGTACGCTATGCCAAAATTCGTGCAAATGAAAAGATTTCCAGGGACTTTGGTGCACCAATTACCTACAATCGGGCGAAAATATATATGGGAGCTATATCTAAATCTGAACCGATTTTCATGAAACTTAGCACAAATTATTATAGACCCAAATGCCAGATATATTGGGTCTTTGGTACACCGATTACCTTAAATCGGATGAAAATATAAATGGGAGCTATATCTAAATCTGAACCGATTGTCACGAAACTTTGCACACATCATTCTAGACTTAATTCAGTACGCTATACCAAAAGATTTCCAGCGACTTTTAGTAGGTTATTTACCTAAAATCGGGCGAAGCTATATATGGGAGTTAATTCTAAATTCGTACCGATCGCCACGAAACTTTGCACACATCATTCTAAACTTAATTTAGTACGCTATGCCAAATTTCGTGCAAATCGAAAGATATATAGGGCTTTTATTACACAATTTACCTTAAATCGGACGAAGATATATATGGGAGCTATATCTAAATCTGAACCGATTTTTATGAAATTCTACACACACCAATTTTCGTGCAAACCGAAAGATATATAGGGACCGTTTACATTAAATCGGTTAAATATATATATGGGAGCTATATCTAAATCTTAACCGATTTTCCCAATTTCATTAGGGTTCATCCTTGGGCCAAATAAGTGACCTATGCCAAATTTCATCCAATTCGGATCATAAATGCGACCTGTACTTTGTTTACAATTTAATATCTACAGACGGACAGACGGACGGACGGACATGCATACATCGACTCAGAAAGTGATTCTATGCATATTCTAACCAGTAAGGAAAGTAGTAAAGTCGGACGGGGCCAACTATATGATACCCTTCACCACTTTGGGCATATTCAACAGATGAATCCTAACAGACGGCACATTCTTAGAGGACCAGTAAAAAGAAATTGGATCCATAAACATGTCATTCCGCAACCTATACTAAATAGAAGCTATATCTAAATCTGAACCGATTTTCAGGAAACTTAACACACATCATTCTAGACCTATTTCATAACCCTGTGCCAAATTTCGTGCAAATTGAAATATATATAGGGACTTTGGTGGACCATTTACATCAAATCGGACGAAAATATATATGGGAGCTATATCTAAATCTGAACCGATTTTCAGGAAACTTAACACACATAATTCTAGACCTAATTCATTACGCTGTGCTAAATTTCGTGTAAATTGAAAGATATATAGGGACTTTGGTGCACTATTAACATTAAATCGGACGAAAATATATATGGGAGCTATGTCTAAATCTGAACCGATTTTCAGGAAACTTAACACACTATATCTAAATCTGAACCGATTTTCACGAAACTCAGCACACATCATTTTGGACCTAATTCAGTACGCAGTACGCTATGCCAAATTTCGTGCAAATCGAATGATATATAGGTACTTTGGCGCCTATATCGGACGAAAATATATATGGGAGCTATATCTAAATCTGAACCGATTTCCCCCAATTTCAATAGGGTTCGTCCTTGGGCCAAATAAGTGACCTGTGCCAAATTTCATCCAAGTCGGATCATAAATGCGACCTGTACTTTGTTCACAAAAATACATGGACGGACAGACGGACGGACATGCGTAAATCGACTCAGAAAGTGATTCTATGCATATTCTCAAAAGTAATCATGTGTCTATCTCGTTTCCTTTTGCCTGTTACAAACATATGCACAAAGACATAATACCCTGTACCTCAGTGTGGTGAAGGGTATAATGATTTAGTTTACAGACACTTTATTTCAAGTTATTCACACAGGTAACAGAGGCAATTTATACCGAGAAAACCAGTAAGGAAAGTAGTAAAGTCGGACGGGGCCGACTATATGATACCCTTCACCACTATGGGTATATTAAACAGGACTATTAGCATGAAATTATATGAAATAAAATATGTGATATTTATCTAAATGTAAATCTACCTAGATCTATCCATAAAATATGTAAATCGACTTCAAACAAATATAAATAGGTCATCCGTTGGGCTATGTCCGTACTTCTAGAAAATGCACCTATATAATTTTATGCTCAATTTTGTACGATGTGCAAACTTTGATGTCAATCTGACTAATATGAGGAGTTTGATATCCAATTTACTTGAAATCGGGCGAAAATATATATGGTGCGTCAATTACTTAAAATCAATCTATAATAAAAAGGGCTATATCTATCTTAATCTGGACCGATTTTCACGGAACTTGGCAGACATCATTCTAGACCTAAATAATTAGACTGTACCAAATTTCGTGCAAATCGAAGGATATATAGGGACTGTGGTGCACCATTTACATGAAATCGGAAGAAACTATATATGGGAGCTATATCTAAATCTGGACCGATTTTTTCGAAAGTTGGCAGACATCATTCTAGACCTAAGTGATTAGGCTGTACCAAATTTCGTGCAAATCGAAAGATATATAGGGACTTTAGTGCACCATTTACTTGAAATCGGACGAAACTATATATGGGAGCTATATCTAAATCTGGACCGATTTTTAAGAAACTTGGCAGACATCATTCTAGACCTAAATGATTAGGCTGTACCAAATTTCATGCAAATCGAAAGATATATAGGGACCGTTTACATTAAATCGGTTAAATATATATATGGGAGCTATATCTAAATCTGAACCGATTTTCCCAATTTCAATAGGGTTCGTCCTTGGGCCGAATAAGTGACCTATGCCAAATTTCATTCAATTCGGATCATAAATGCGACCTGTACTTTGTTTACAATTTAACATGGACAGACAGACGGACGGACGGACGGACATGCATAAATCGACTTAGAAAGTGATTCTATGTATATTCTCAAAAGGAACCATGGGGCTATCTCGATTATTTTTGCCTGTTACAAACATATGCACAAAGACATAATACCCTGTACCACAGTGTGGTGAAGGGTATAAAAAGGGACCATGTGTCTATCTTGATTATTTTTGCCTGTTACAAACATATGCACAAAGGCATAATACCCTGTACCACAGTGTGGTGAAGGGTATAATAACGGGAAATAATCTTTGTATTAGTCCAAGTATATCAAGTGAAAACCAATGTAGTTTCTGATTTCCACGAGTCGCCCTGATGGCCTCATGTTGCCGAGGGCCTCAGAAATTTACAGAGGTGTTGGGGAACACCTAAATAAGATCCCTATCAAAAAATAATTTAAAAAGCCTAACCCATTCAAAAGCTACAAATAAATAAAAATTATTATCATTGTTTTAGATAGATTATCATTTAAACATTGTTTTAAATATATATTCTTTTAACATATATATAATTTAGAGTTCCTATATCTAGATCAGATCCGTGCAGACTAATTTAAAACAAAAAACACGATAGTGCAATTTTCTAATAAATTACAGCGCTATATTTAGGTGGGTACAAATGTACCACGGTTATTGATCTACGTAGGTAATAATTTTAAATATTTATAAAAATTATAAATATGGAAAATATTTAAATTTTTTTCTTCAATTTTGGTTGAAAATACCTCAACAATGATTCCTCAAAATTTGATTCAAATATCTCCACTATTGAATATTTTACAGCATTTTTATTCAAAAAAGGTACAAATGTACCCGGTTATTGGCCGTTGGGTTAATATAACCTGGCGTGTGGAAAGTTTTAAAGTCGGTTCTGATTTGGATGGAGCTACTGTATTTTCTTCCGATTTTAAGTACATGATGCACCAAGAACACAACATGTGGCCGATATGCACAAAACATACTGAAATTAGTACACTGCGTAGCTTAACTATAGACGCACCTTTAATCCAATTGGTACGTTAGTTGACAAATAAAATGGACCCATTAAGTTATGGCTCACAACAAAACTATCCAAAACACATATTATTCAACAAAAATAATTAATTTATTCTTTATGGTTTCGCCGAATTCTGCACTTTTAAAATTACTGGTGTTGCATATCTATAGACGCACTTTTACAAAATTAGGCATATTTCTTTTTTAAAACTTAAATAAAATAAAATAACTTTTATAAATAATGGTTAGGGCCTCCCTTATTTTGAGTAAGTTCAAAAATGTTATCCACATGATCATCAATTGACCGCCATTCATCGATAATCACTTATTGGAGGTAAAATACAGTTTGGTATGGCGGTTTTCTGCATAGACACCACGAGTCAAGATTCCACACATGTTTTCGATCGGATTCTGGTCGGACATTTTTAATATTTTTCGATTTTTTATGAACTGGCGCGTTGTCCTGCTGAAAAACGAGTCCTTCATTGGTTCTATTTTAATGCTTTGGATATGACAATCGTATAAAGGTACCTCGAATGTTGTGTGACTTCAAACGTGTTTTTCATGCGAGTATACTCTGATCGGCCATAGTTGTATAGGTTATTTTTGCATTCCTCCTGAAAATATATGAGATGAGAAGGGGTTTGGAACGGATCGGTGGAAGCGAGCGAATCACTAGGAGCGAACGGATCGGTAGGATCTAATCGGCAGGAGCGAACGAATCGCCGATGGCTGTTGTTGATTTCGGTGACAGTTTGTACGACTGTGGTCGATGCCACATGTCTCCACCTGTACTTCGTCACACACAAGCCACACCATTGACGGCGGAAGTCGAATGTTTTATGCGTCCCTTATATGAAGTGATTCGGAATTATTTCAGAAGAAAATTCGTATGCGTACACTGAAGTGAAATTTTACAAGTAGCTGAACAGAAAAACCAGTTGTTTATACAAACTTTTTAAATATAAGTCTATGTTTCTACTTAATAATAAAATATAAAGCTGAAACGTCATTCTCTCAAAATTTCCAACCTGAATGTCTGTAGGGTAGTATTGTTTTCTACTACTATAAATTTACAATTGCATTGTCCTCTATAGAAATTACGATTTATGGTGTTTAGAATGTCCAACTGATGCAACAGGTATAAAAAGTTATATCTTGCCATACTGAACAACCTTTTTACTTGTGTATATTATTAATATGCATATTATGATTGGTATTGAGGATAAGATATTTTATATACAGGAGATAGTCTTCTATAAACAGAAGATATTCCTAAAAAAAAATTTGAAGTGAATTGCAGGAAATAAGAAACACAGTCTCCCTATTTCTCAAATACATTGAATACATTTCTGGAAAAACAGAATAAGTCGAACCGTCAATCTGAAAAAAAGACCTACTAATTTCAAATTGTTGTTACACCCATACATGGCAATTACATGTGCCGTAATTGCTTAAAACAAAGTGTGTGTGTGTAAGGTGTTAATATGTTCCAATATAACAGTTTACATTATTACCAAAAACACTGAAAGGGTCGATTGGCGAATAGCAAAGTTCATCATCGTGGTACTGTCCCTTATGGTCAAACAAATAAAATTTATTCTCACCTCCATATAACATATCCTAACCTTACAACTGAATAATTTAAACTGCTATAATAAAAACCACATATCCCATTTTAAGTGGAAGGGATCAGGAAAAGTTTTCCCCAAACTAATTTTCCCCCTTTTAGAGAAAAACTTTTCAAATAAATTCTACCATTATTGCATTTTATTTAATACCAACAAAACCTTAAAGAAATTTTTCTCATTTATATTTTATTCAAATACGTTGATAGCCAAACTTAAATATTTCCCATATCCACCCTCTGAAAGCTGTTCAGTCATCTATCATTCATGATTAACACACTCAAGGGATGCCATTGTTTTCCAGCCTTTTCATTCAATTTCATTGTAACAATTTCGTACAGATGTCAGTTCTCATTGACTTTTCTTTTGTTATCAGTAGAAGTATCATCATCATTTAATAGTCGTGGTAAAACATTCAATGTCCCCAAAAGGTACCACTGATAAACTTTTGCAACCGAAAAATTTAATAAATTTGTCATTTAATTGGTGAATTTATTTGCCACACTTTGCCACACACTCAAGTATTTTTGTCGTAGTCCACAGACTGGCCCGACTGTCCTGAATGGACCAGTCGACCCATCGACCTAGTACTCTCCATTATGTTCTGTGAAGTTATGTATGCCGGTCATTCATGAAGTGTTATTGTTACTGTTAGTGTTGTTGTGGTTGTTCATATATACACGGAACATTTGTATGAATGTACAAGTTGTCGTTGCGGTTGAGGTTGCCATTTTACTTTTGAACATCAATATAATTCATAAATTTCCTTAGGGGTATGAACCTCATTTATCATACATATCCATAATAGTGTAAATGTACAACAAACACATATAGCGATGGCGGAACGATTGGAGAGAAAACAGTATTTGGGGGAAGTGTTGGTCTCGTCTTCTATTAGAGAACATTCTATTTAGAGAACGTTCATTGAATGTCTTCTAATTACAGAATACTTATTAAAGCTTTTCCCTTTAAAGAGGACCTATGTCCATAGACGACTTATTGACGTTGTTCTATTTATAGAAGACCTGTAAGAGGCATTATATCTACTGAAGTCCTGTTTAAGTTCTTGCATCAGGCCCCTAACAAGTATCCAATCTATAGAAGACCCCTAAAAGGTCTCCAATCTATAGGAGACCCCTAAAAGGACTTCAATGTATTGAAGACCCTTAAAAGGTCTATAGAAGGTATCCAATTTACAGAATACTTATTAAAACTTTTCCACCTAGAGAGGACCTATTTCTTCTCTACAGACGACATATTGAAGGACTTTTATTTATGGAAGACCTGTAAGAGGCATTTTATCTACTGAAGTCCTGTTTAACTTCTTCCATCAGACCGCTAAAAATTTTCCAATCTATAAAAGACCCCTAAACGGTATCCAATCTATATAACACCCCTAAAAGGAGCCATTAAGAGGTCTACAATCTATATAAGACTGCTTAAAGTTTTATAGATGACCATTAATAGGTTTACAATCTATTGAAGATTCTAAAAGGTCTATTGAAGGCTCTTAAGAGGTCAACAATCTATTGTAAACTCTTAAGAGGTCTACACTCTATTGAAGATCCTTAAGAGATCAACAATCAATTGAAGACTCTTAAGAGGTCTATCCCAACATATGCCAAATGTAATATCAATCAGCCATTGATTATTTGGTGTACAATAAACACGAATAGGTCGAAGTCGTATATGGTAGCTATGGTATATCTAAATCTGAACAGATTTTAAGGAAACTTGCCAGAGATTAATTTATATTAATTTCGTCCTAGGTATGGCGAAAAAAGTATATATAGGAGATATATGTAAATCTGAACCGATTGTACAAAATTGTGTGCCAGTCGGCCATACTTTAGTCTTTAGTGCACAATCAGACGAAAGAATGGAAGCTATATCTAAATCTTAGCAGATTTTCATGAAACTAAGCACACATCATTAAATCAGTACGATATGCAGAAATTCCTGCAAATCGAAAGATATATAGGGGCGTTGGTGCTCCATGAACATAAAATCGGACGAAAATATATATGGGAGCTATATCTAAATCTGAAACGATTTTCAGGAAACTTAACATACGTAATTATAGACTCAATTCAGCGCGCTATACCAAATTTCGTGCAAATTGAAGGAAATATAGTGGCGGTACACCATTTACATAAAATCCGACGAAAATATATATTGAAGATATATCTAAATCTCTTGAAGATATATCTAAATCTGAACCGATTTTCAGGAAACTTTACACACGTCATTCTAGACTCAATTCATTACGCTGTGCAAAATTTTGTGCAAATCGAAGGATACATAGGGACCATGGTGCACAATTTACATTTGGAAACTATATTTATATATATACCGATTTTCACGAAACATAGCACCATCTACAAATTATCGGACGAAACTGTATATCGGTGCTATATCTAAATCTAAACCGATTTTAACAAAACTTCGCAGACATCAATGTGGACCTAATTCAGTACTCTGTGCAAAATTTTGTCACAATCGGACCAATACCGGCAGTATGGAGCACCATTTACATAAAATCGGACGAAACTATATATGGGATCTTTATCTAAATCTGAACCGATTTCAACGAAACTTGGCATACTTCAATCTAGATCTAATTCGGTAATCTGCGCAAAATTTTGTCTCAATCGGACCAATATTGGGAGTTTGGTGCACCATTTACAAAAAATCGGACGAATCTATATATGGGAGCTATATTTATATCTGAACCTATTTCAACAAAACATAGCATACATCAATCTCAACCCAATTCAGTACTCTGTGCAAAATTTTGGTTGGTCCGATTGAGAGACCAATACCGGCAGTATGGTGTACCATTTACATAAAATCGGACGAAACTATAAATGGGAGCTATATCTTAATCTGAACCGATTTCAACGAAACTTGGCATATATCAATCGAGATCTAATTCAGTACTCTGCGCAAAATGTCGTCTCAATCGGACCAATATTGGGAGTTTTGTGCACCATTTACAAAAAATCGGACGAAACTATATATGGAAGCTATATCTAAATCCGAACCGATTTTAACAAAACACTGCGTACATCAATCTCAACCCAATTCAGTACTCTGTGCAAGATGTTGTCTCAATCGGACCAATGCCGGCAGTATTGTGTACCATTTACATAAAATCGGACGAAACTATGTATGGGAGCTATATCTAAATCTGAACCAATTTCAGCAAAACTTGGCGTATATCAATCTAGATCTAATTCAGTACTCTGTGCAAAATTTTGTCTCAATCGGACCAATATTAGGAGTTAGGTGCACCATTTTCAAAAAATCGGACGAATCTGTATATGGGAGCTATATTTAAATCAGAACCAATTTTTCCTAATTTCAACAGGGTTGGGCCTTGATCCAAATATTTGACATGTGCTAAATTTCATCCAAATAGGATCATAATTGCGACCTGTACTTTGTTCACAAAAATACATTGACGGACGGACGGATAGACCATGGGTCTATCACGATTCCTTTTGCCTGTTACAAACATATGCCCAAAGACATAATACCCTGCACTACAGAGCGGTGACGGGTATAAATATCCACACCTTTCTGTGTCCCTGAAAAAATATTCTTTGAAAAACCAAGCATGTCTGTGCCTCCTAATCTGTTCGCAGGCCACTGTAAGCAATTTCTCTATAGTCCACTTACGGCAATAAATGCGTCACCAATTTCTTGTCCGCATGTCGTTGTGTTTGTGATGAGTGTGTGTGTCTGTGGGTGTGATAAAATCTCTGGACTTGACTTGGTCGGTTAACACGGTTACACAAGTGGCAAATGTGGTGGTGGTGGTGGTGGTGCGGTTCAGTTCGTTTGATGACCACGTAACTAAACTTGTGTTCGCTTCGGTTGTTGCTGTTGTTATGACTGATGCAACCTCAGCACAAAAACCTCAATCTCTTCAGTGCTATAATCATCATCATCATCTCTTTCACAAACAAACAATTTTCCCACGTTGATAGTTAATGCCGATGATTTGCGTACAGGAAACTCAGTGGACAAGTGTTGATGGTTCGGCTCTCAGCTGTAACAAATCTTTGCCTTCTAGTTTATTATTGGTCATCATGATTCCCTTCAAAAATTCATACAGACAACCACACACGCCCACATACCGACAAATGTATATATGACATATATAAATATGTTGAAATGCAGGAGGAGAAGTTTATGCTGCTGTTGGCATCTCTTGACTATGGCGATGTGTGTCAAAGTTGATGGTGAACAAAAACAAGAACAACAGTAACAACGACAAGAGACGGGTGAAAGGTCAACTATGATGGACTGGCATTCATGTGGTCGTTACTATGTTATTGCTGTGTGGTTTCTACTTACGCCTGGCGTCTCCTGTAATATTCGCTAAAAATTATTCATAGCTCAAGCTGATGTTTACTTTATGGTCCCTGCGAAAAATGTGCCATGAACGTTGAACGACTGCTGTGTCTGTTTGTGTGTGTCTGAAGTACTGAATTAATGTATTACCGTATATTTTGCTGTTTTTTTAAGGAGGGTGACCGACAACGAAATGAATGAATGCGTCCCAATCACGCACTTAAAATCGTTTTGTATGCGTAAATATTTTATAAGTTGTAATCATATTTTATATCCGAACTAATGTCATCATTATGGCGAGAACATGTTCTGCATTTATTTATGTACGAGTATATGAATGTTTGTAGACAAAATTTATGTTTCGGTGTAAGGCATCAACATGATGTCTCAACGATTTTCATTATTGATTACCAATAATAAATGGTTTGTAGTGAGGACAGAAGGCAATTTTTGAAATGAATAGAAGCGATGTTAATTTTGAATGGGGAAGACTATTATAATGTTTATATCATAATGTTAAATGGGGATTTACAAATTTAAACGCCAATCATTATCAAATCAAGCATATACATAAAAGGCGAAGTTCAAGTACAGAATGTTAGATTCATGTTTCATATCTATAAGGTGAAGCAATCGTTTAAACAAATTTAAAAAGATCGCTATAGTTTTGCTCACATGCGTATATGGGTCCACAATTAAGTATCAAATTTCGGTATTTTGAAGATATAGGCCCTAATTTCCAACCAAATGTCCAAAAATTTCTAAAAAATTAAAATTATCAACAATAACCCATGTTTGTCTCCATATAATGGTCAAACCCTTCTTATTCATATCTCGCTTGTGGCAAAACATTTGCTTAAAACAAGGAAAACATGAGAAAATCATATAGAATATGCAAACACTTGAACTACAAAAATAACAAACAACCAGTCCCCTATGCCAAATTTCGTGCAAATCGAAAGGTATATAGGGACATTGGTACACCATTTACATATAATCGGACGAAAAAATATATGGGATCTATATCTAAATTTGGACCGATTTTTAGTAAACTTAACACACATCTTTTCAGATCTAATTCAGTACGCTGTTCCAAATTTCGTGCAAATCGAATGATATATAGGGATTTTGGTGCGCCATTTACCTTAAATCGGACGAATCTATATATGGGAGCTATATCTAAATCTTAACCAATTTTCTCGAAACTTGGCACACATCCCTCGGGACCTAATTCAGTACTCTATGCAAAATTTCGTGCAAATCGAATTATATATAGGGACTTTGGTGCGCCATTTACCTTAAATCGGACAAACTTATATAAGGGAGCTATATCTAAATCTGAACCGATTTTCTCGAAACTTGGCACACATCTGGACCTAATTCAGTACTCTGTGCCAAATTTCGTGCAAATCGAAAGATATATAGGGACTTTGGTGCCCCATTTATCTTAAATCGGACGAAAATATATATGGGAGCTATATCTAAATCTGAACCGATTTTTCTCAATTTCAATAGGTTTGGTGCTTGGGCCAAATAAATGACCTATGCCAAATTTTATCCAATTCGGATCATAAATGCCACCAGTACTTTGTTTACAATTTAACATGGACAGACAAGCGGACAAACGGACGAACGGACATGCATAAATCGACTATGGGTCTATCTCGTTTCCTTTTGCCTGTTACAAATATATGTACAAAGACATAGTACCCTGTACCACAGTGTGGTGAAGGGTATAAAAAGACTTCCAGGCGCGTCGGTCTTATGCGCAGCTCTTTCAATTTGAAATACCATGTATCGAAATGTTTTCTTCCACTTGATCTTTTCATCGAATTCGTGGTCTTCCCCTTCCAGTTGGCTTCCCTGCGTGAACCACCAGTTGGCTCGCTTTTATAAGCTGGAACATCCTCATCCATAATCACAACATGATCTAGCCAACGTAGTTACTGCAGTTCGATATCTCCTATGTCGATATATTGTACAACTTGTGGTTTATTCGACGGCGATATTCATCGTCAACACAGATCGGTCTATACCTATCGGAGATTTTTTCTCCCAAACACTCGAAGAGCTCCACTATTTGGATCCTCAAGTACCCATGCTTCAGGTCCAAATAACAACACGGTTAGTTTCAGCGTCTTGAAGAGGGTGAGTTTGGTCTGGCGGAAGGTGGCCTTGTGTCTAAATTGCTTACTTACAGAATAGTAGCATCAGTTGGTCATTACTTTCCGCTACTGGTAACACCCAGTATTCGAAATTTGGGGGTTTTGGGGCGCTTTTAATCAAATTAGTTCTAATTTTTTTTTCAGGTTCTCATGGGTGGTTAAATTTTCATATCAAACATAATTAACATTGGCTCACTTTTTAAAAGAATTTCCCATATAACGCTACATACCAAATATCGGTTTATCTAGGAAGCTTGGACACGTGTTTCACCCAATTTAGCTATAATTTTATATTTTGGATTGATCAATATTTAATCACGATTTCGGATAGCCCCAAAATAATATAACAGCCATTATTCCTCCATATAATGGAACACTACTTCAGGAGTAATTATATACGAAATAGAGTAGAAATTTTGTAAATGTTCACATAAAAGTCGGTGTTCATTTGACCCGCCAAATATTTACCGATTATCATAAAAAGATCCATGCTTGTTCCTTAGTTGGAAATGAGTCTCTTTAATTTCCCTCTTAGTTGTGTTCTCTAGAGCGTCCCGGAACAGATAAAAATATTGATTTTGTTCCATTTCATCCCCTAATAGCAACATGCCAAATTTCGTGACGATTTGTCCATAACTGTGGCCTAATCGTATTTATAAATTATAATGGACTGACGAACGGACACACATGTCTAGATAGACTCAACTAGTCGAGGTATTAATATCGGCATAAATAAAGGTGTGTCAAGGACCAATATTTCGCTAGGATATTAGACGAAAATTGTGTATTATGTTTTCTTTATGTTGTGAGGGTGTTATGAGTTAGTGTAACCCTTTCGATATACCGATTAACATACCCGTGCACATGTTTTTACTACCCTTTCTTAAAAATTGCGAGATCTGGAAATTTATTATGATGGGTCTGAAAGGGATATGTCGATCTAACACGCCGATTTGAGAATAGCTCCCAAGGGCCTATAATAGGCTTAGTTTTTATACCTTTCACAAAACTGTGGGACAGGGTATTATGTCATAGTGAATATGTTTGTAACATGCAAAAGGAATGGAGATAGACCCATGATTCCTTTTGAGAATATGCATAGAATCACTTTCTATTTTTGGAACAAAGTACAGGTCGCATTTATGATCCGTTTTGGATGAAATTTGGCACAGGTCAATTTTTTGTTCCAACCTATTGAAATGGAGCAAATGAGATCAGATTTAGATATAGCTCTCATATATAGTTCCATCCAATTTTATGTAAATGGTGCACCAAACTCCCAATATTGGTCCGATTGAGACAAAATGTAGACAGATCACTACATTAGCTACTGATAGATGAATGCGAAGTTTTATTGAAATCGGTTCAGATTTAGATATAGCTCCCATATATAGTTTCGTCCCATTTTATGTAAAAGGAGCCCCACAATACCAATATTTGTCCGATGGAGACAAAATTTTGTATAGCACATTGATATTACTACAGATTGACGTTCGTGAAGTCTTGACGTTTTCGTCCGAGTTAATGTAAATGGTGCACCAAAATCCCTAAATATCTTTCGATTTGCACGAAATTTAGGACAGCGTACTGAATTGAGCCTAGAATGGTGTGAGTTAAATTTCGATGAAATTGGTTCAGATTTACATATAGCTCTCATATATATTTTTGTCAGATTTAATGTAAACGGTGCACCAAAGTCCCTGTATATCGTTCGATTTGCACGAAATTTGGCATAGCGTACTGAATTATGTCCAGAATGATTTGTGTTAAGTTTCGTGAAAATCGGTTTAGATTTAAATCGATTTAAAAAAATGAAATTTAGCATAGGAATTTCTAACTGATTTTATTCGGTTCACATATAGATAAAGAGAATATATTTAATTTCGTTCCAATATATGTCAATGTTGCTTCGAAAAGGCGACATCTGTTAGGATACATTGTCGAATATACCCAGTGGTGAAGGGTATCATTTAGTCGGCCCAGTCAGACTTTACTACTTTTCTTACTGATTTCAGACTGTTATATTTCAGAATCGATTACAGCATGTTCGTTTGTAACTGGGCACAAGTCACTCTTTTCAATAAAAATATTCTATTTCGTTCCTTTATGGTCCAGTCGTCTGATTTTATGTAAGAGGTTTACCGAGTAGGCTAAGTCTGTACCATATTCATGAGATAAAATTGTGGACAGCGCCCTGTGCTGCAGCATATCAAATTGTATATGCTACGGTTCCTCATTTAGGTCCAAATTTACATACATACATAATTTTGCTCGGTTTCATACAAATAGTACATTAATACATCCAAGTCTCCTCGATTGGCATGAAAATGTTTACAGATTTTAGAATGGTACTTGTATGGGGTTTTTTTAATTGGTTCACATAACTATGTACATCGCAGATTTAATTTCGCCAGATTCCATTTCAAAAGTCTTCTAAAGATTATATGTCCGTTCTATATACAAGATATTTTATTGTATCTCTTGTATGTACCAAAGTAGTGAAGGGTATCATAAGTCATAATTGGTGAATATGGGTTCTGATTTAGATACTCCCAATTTCCCAATTTTTGACCGATTGTGTCCCAACTTTTCCCCATCGACTTTTCCTAAAACATCCTTCAATGGCTTAAATATACTATTCTATTAAAAATTACCTATTATTAATGTCATCTTATGATAACTGTTTCAGCAATTGACTTTTCGCACATCCCTTCGCATGCCATTACCTATGTCAATTATTAATTATCTCCAATGTATGATGATTAAGATATGACATTTGCTAATTAAAACTACACACATGCAATGGAAATTGAATTCATGCGAAAATTAACCATCTGAATAGGTTCTACTGATAACTTCAGCAGAAGAAACAATTTCAAATCAATTGAATTGCATTGCATTGCAATGCATTTCGTAAAATGGTATTTAACTCACGTTCTTGTCCTAATTCAATTTACGCTCACTTGACGACGATGCAACAGCATTTTCATTGGCCGTATGCACTTCATCCTGAAGCGATGATGCAACACTGAAAAGAAAACCAGTAAGGAAAGTAGTAAAGTCGGACGGGGCCGACTATATGATACCCTTCACCACTATGGGTATATTAAACAGGACTATTAGCATGAACTTGATAAATAAAATATGTGATATTTATCTAAATGTGAATCTACGTAGATCTATCCATAAAGTATGTAAATCGACTTCAAACAAATATAAATAGGTCATCCGTTGGGCTATGTCTGTACTTCTAGAAAACGAAACTACATAATTCTATGCTCAATTTTGTACGTTGTGCAAAATTTGATGTCAAACTGACTAACATGAGGAGTTTGATGCGCAATTTACTTAAAATCGGGCCAAATATTAAGCGATTTCAAACAAACTTGTCACAGGATACGTTATACTAATTTCAGAACGTTTTGTTCCTATTGGTTCCTTGGTGCGTCAAGTACTTAAAATCAAACTATAATAAAATGGAGCTATATCTAAATGTGGACCGATTTTCACGAAACAACGCAGACATCAATCTAGGCTCAATTCAGTACGTTATGCCAAATTTCGTGCAAATCGAAAGATATATAGGGACTTTGGGGTACCATTTACATGAAATCGGACGAAACTATATATGGGAGCTATATCTAAATCTGGACCGATTTTCACAAAACTTTACATACATCATTCTAGACTTAAGTGATTAGGCTGTACCAAATTTCGTGCAAATCGAAAGATATATAGGGACTTTGGGGCACCATTTACATGAAATCGGACGAAACTATAAGTGGGAGCTATATATAAGTGGGAGCTATATAGAAATCTGGACTGATTTTCATAAAACTTGGCAGACATCCTTCTAGGCTCAATTAAGTACGTTATGCCAAATTTCGTGCAAATCGAAAGATATATAGGGACTTTGGGGTACCATTTACATGAAATCGGACGAAACTATATATGGGAGATATATCTAAGTCAGGACCGATTTTCATGAAACTTGGCAGACATCATTCTAGGCTCAATTCAGTGCGTTATGCCAAATTTCGTGGAAATCGAATGATATATAGGGACTTTGGGGCACCATTTACATGAAATCGGACGAAACTATATATGGGAGATATATCTAAGTCAGGACCGATTTTCATGAAACTTGGCAGACATCATTCTAGGCTCAATTCAGTGCGTTATGCCAAATTTCGTGGAAATCGAATGATATATAGGGACTTTGGGGCACCATTTACATGAAATCGGACGAAACTATATATGGGAGCTATATCTAAATCTGGACCGATTTTCTCTAAACTTGGCAGAAATCACTCTAGGCTTAATTCAGTACGTTATGCCAAATTTCGTGCAAATTAAAAGATATATAGGGACTTTGGGGCACCATTTACATGAAATCGGACGAACCTATATATGGGAGCTATATCTAAATCTGGACAGATTTTCCCGAAACTTGGCAGACATCACTCTAGGCTTAATTCAGCACGTTATGCCAAATTTCGTGCAAATCAAAAGATATATAGGGACTTTGGGGCACCATTTACCTGAAATCGGACGAAACTATATATGGGAGCTATATCTAAATCTGGACCGATTTTCACGAAACTTGGCAGACATCATTATAGACCTAAATGATTAGCCTGTACCAAATTTCGTGCAAATCGAAAGATATATAGGGACCGTTTACATTAAATCGGTTAAATATATATATGGGAGCTATATCTAAATCTGAACCGATTTTTCCCAATTTCAATAGGGTTCGTCCTTGGGCCGAATAAGTGACCTGTGCCAAATTTCATCCAATTCGGATCATAAATGCGACCTGTACTTTGTTTACAATTTAACATCGACAGACAGACAGACGGACGGACGGACATGCATAAATCGACTTAGAAAGTGATTCTATGCATATTCTCAAAAGGAACCATGGGTCTATCTCGATTATTTTTGCCTGTTACAAACATATGCGCAAAGACATAATACCCTGTACCACAGTGTGGTGAAGGGTATAAAAAGAAACAACAAAAGCAACAAAATGCCCAGTTGAATAAATTCAATGGAAGTGAACAAATGCGTGACTTTGGAATACAAAATGAGTACAAAAGATTTACTTTTCAAAGGATCGACGACAATGACATGATAAAATACACAGGCAGACAGACAGACTGACGGACGCACACAAAGGTACACATAGAGTTGCTCATATGTGACTGGAAAAGTCACTAAAGGTGTAATAATGACATGTACATGTATACATAGGTGTATTTATGTAGGTGTTAATGGATGAAAGGCAAACATGGCTTACTTAAAAGATGTGGCGCTGGCTTATCAATCGAATACTCGCCATCCAGATAGCAGTATATTACACTCACTGAAGGGTCACCAGAATTTCTTATAATGAATACTTCTTTACACACTCCTTTATATGGTGGAGTGTATATTTAATTTGACATTCCGTTTGCAATACCTTAAAAAATGTAGTGAGCTTTAGATTTAGCTCGAAAGTTTTATTCGCATCGGTTCAGTTAAAAATATAGCTTCCATATGCCGTTTTGTCCGATTTTTTTAAATCGTTCAGCAATACCCACGTTTGTCTGTATATAAATCTCGGTAATAAATTGAGTCCAGAATGGCGTATGTTAATAGCTTGATATTTAGATATAGTTCCAATATATACATATTTTCGTCGGATTAACATCAGCTTATAGCGTTGCTGAAGGTTGCAACATTGTGCGGAAGGATCGTACCAGAAGCTGTGGTGGGGAGTTGCATTATTATTACACCACTCCTGCCCATTGTAGACCTATCTCACTTGAGGTAGACTCTAATGATACATGTTTTAAATGAATGGGTGTAGTGTTTTAAATGAAGTGGTGCTTGGCACAAGGGGATTTCAATGTCTACCAAGAGTTTTGACATTTCGTCCTAGGTAATTATCAGAAGGTACAGTTCTGGACGAGTAAATTGATGGCTCAACATTTTGCACAGTTAATTAGAATTCAACCACAAGGATAAGGGAAGACTGCCCAAAACTCGCCATAGTGACACTTGGTCTGATAAATGGCGTAACCCGTCATTTTCCTCGCATCAGGCCTTCTAACTCTCATAGACCCCCGATTCAATAATATCTGAACGCCGTACTTTCCTGACACATTTGGTAAACTGATTAGCAAGGCTGCAGATAATTCCCATTAACCACTTCACAGAGCTGCCCTCGGGTAGCTGGGAGAAATTTCCGAAAAAATCGTCACTACTGCTGCCACACGCTATATATCTGTTGGACGAATACCCAAGTAAAACCAAACTTCCTAGGAGAGGCGACCCCATACAGTCAAGGTGGAGCTGACAGGATGGAAGTGCTTAATGCACACTGAATTATTTATCGGATATTAGGGCACTCTTAGAAGGTAGTGTCCCCCTGGTACTTGAGCATTTCAATGCTTATCATAACCAAGCACCTTTATAGCTCAACATTGGACCAAATCTCGCAAGACTTAACCATAGTGGCACCAGGTATGATTCGTAACGTAATTTGCCAGCCCGCCTCCGTTAATAGACCACCCGACTTCATTATATTATCTTGGGGAAAAAGAAATCCATTATTTTTCTATAGGACTTTATTTATCATGCGTCACTGCTGCATAACACGCTACAGGCTGGACGAATACATGAAATAAGACCAATATTTCCAGTAGTAGAGACGACATTGAGAACTTCATGGTTCGACCTGAAGACCCCAGGGTGTGATAGATCTTAAGAAGTGAGGGCCTATTTATAGGACACCCACATAGTTTCTGAAGCCTGCAAAGTAGTAGGGAGGATCCGCTACTGAAGTCTGGCAAGCACGCCAAAAGAGGCCGCTTCCACCTCTGCCGCCAGGAGCTAAGAAATTTGAGGCGTTTCTCCTTTCATCGATGACAAGCAGTTTTACAGTATCCGAACACCAACATGGATTCCGCAAAATGTGCAGCATAACACAATTATTGTGCGCCATACTAGTATAGGATTGAACCCGGCCTTCGATACCGTCGACCATGCCAAACTTTTCGAGGACATCGAGATTACCAACCTCCGGCCCTGTTCGAAACGTTAGACAATCAACTATATGTGTGGAATTCAGAAACATAAAGCCGAAGATCTCTAGAGTGAATCAGGGAGTTCCCCAATGTAGGATGATATATCCGGAACTGTTCAATTTATGTAAGAGGATAACCGTCTATATAGCGGATCGTGTGAGAGATACATCTCCCGCTGAAGATATCTTCAGTTTGACAATATTTTTAATGCCACCCTGACAACTGCAACTGGGTGTGTCCTCATGGCACCAGTGGGCCTTCGCCCATTCAAATTGGTTGCTATCGCTGGGAACACCCCTGCGTCAGCCCTAAGAAGAACTTTCTCTTGCCCTGACACGTCAGTGGAGACCTTCTTTAACTAGAGAATAAGGTTTAAAGGCACATACCTCTATGTTTACAGACTTACCAGGCAGGACTGCTTGGGTGTTATAACCGGAAACACCATAGCTATAGATTTATGACAACCATACTGTTCACCACTTGGACGGCTGAAACATAATGGCCGATAATGGTGAACATAATGGCCGATAAAGAGGAGATTCCGGCTACCATCTACTGTAACGTTTTACAATATTTTCAACGCCAGGGTGTCTTCTTATAACAGCCGTGGTGAAGCTTAACACACAGCAGCGTCAGGAGGGATCCACATGATAAAGAGAAAAAGGTCCAAAGGTACAAGAGTGAACATCTGTATTAAGTGGCATACTAGACAGACCTGAATAGGAATCCTATCTCCGATATCATCCACCATCCATAGCAGAAAAAAACTGCTTACACAAACACTAATAGTCTTAGCACAACTAAGATCTGGATGGTGCAACCGCCTCAATTCTTACTGGGCACGATTCTTAACACATGCACAGCATGTGGACTAGAACCACATGGCGCGTTGCACTTGTCCAACTGCGCAGCTAAGCCTGCTCATCTGTCTACAAATTATCTTTCGATCCAGCCCTTATAGGGTGTAGCCTTCCCTAATTTGGCACAGATAAGTCATAAATGGACAAAACGTTATGGATTAGTTTCATGTATTTCTCTTGCTACAACAACAACAAAATATAATGATACATCATAGGTCCTATATCTGTCTGACTGACATGAAATTTCTCAGAGATTGGAGGTAAGCTTGTGTTTGTATTCACTAAATTTGGTTCACACATATATATATAGATCACATATTTCATTACGTTTGCTTTTCTGTCACGTGTTTATTAAAGGTGCTACGTATGTCCGATCGTAAAACAGTATATTGGTGTACACATTGCACCAAATCATTATATAATATATATATATATATATATAGACATTTCATAAGCTCTGTTTTGGTGCAGCTTACAGTATTTTAAACACTCAGAATAAGCATCTCCTGTATATGCCCAAAGTGGTGTATGTTATCATATAGCCAGTTCCGTTTAATTTTTTCCTTAAGGGTTTTTGTTAATATTCACCTAAAATATTAATATATATATATATATAGATCACATATTTCATTACGTTTGCTTTTCTGTCACGTGTTTATTAAAGGTGCTACGTATGTCCGATCGACAGTATATTTTACACATTGCACCAAATCATTATATAAGTCATTTCATAAGCTCTGTTTTGCAGATTACAGTAAAACACTCAGAAGCATCTCCTGTATATGCCCAAAGTGGTGTATGTTATCAGATAGCCAGTTCCGTTTAATTTTTTCCTTAAGGGTTTTTGTTAATATTCACCTAAAATATTAATTATACTACATTGCATTCTATTTATCAATTTATAAGAATATATATATTTATTTAACTTATACTAGCTTATTACACACACTCCTCACACACACAAATATTATTCATACATACGTCTATAATGGCAATGATGAGCGAGAGACAACAACGTAGACGATAATGATGATGCTGCATTTTGCATATGTCATTTGTTTGCAAATCAGTTTTCTACCTTCCAGCAAATGTTAAGTAGTTGCCAATCACGTTTAATGCAGCAAATATCAGACTTGATGTCCTTGCTGTGGTTATATCCACTGCCACAGTTGCCTTTTCCCTCCCTCGTTGCAAGAAGTTCTGTCACACTGCTGTTACTTTTCCTCAAGATAATGGAACACTATATTCTACAGAGAATTATCCGTAAGATTTCTGTAAGAGTTGCCGACTTATGCTTCCACACACGCACACATCCAAAGACACTCACACACTCTATTACATTGTTATGTAACAATTTAAGACTACAGCAAGGAAGCCTAAAGTCATGTTAGCAAAAAATAGCAGAAGTGACAAAAGTTGTGAGCACTGTGGTACATGGTGAATGAAATATTATACTTTAAAACATATATCAAGCCAGTAAGGAAACGGCAAAAGTCGGACGGGCCTAATATTTCATCATGAATGGATATTGTTTGATGATGGGTCTTACCGGTACACTCCTCCCAGTACCTCCCCCAGAAATGGTCAAAATTTAGAACAATTTTAAATCAAAAGTAGGACGGGTTTAATATTTGACCTATACTGAATATTGTTTTATAATGGGCCGTACCGGTCCATTCCTCCTACTAACTTCCTCATAAAAGGTCACAATTTAATACAATTTTAAATCTCATATGAACCGAACGGAATATGCAATTTTATCCAGCAGATTATATCCGTATCATAAGATTCACTCCTTCTGTGAGTCCCCAACAAAGGTCAACATTACTGGTTTTTATACAGTGTCAAGGGATTAGAATGTCCGATTTAAAAATATTCTTTAAAAAATCCACGCCTTGTATTAGACCCTGAAAAAATATTCTTTAAAAAATCCACGCCTTGTATTAGACCCTGAAAAAATATTCTTTAAAAAATCCACGCCTTGTATTAGACCCTGAAAAAATATTCTTTAAAAAATCCACGCCTTGTATTAGACCCTGAAAAAATATTCTTTAAAAAATCCACGCCTTGTATTAGACCCTGAAAAAATATTCTTTAAAAAATCCACGCCTTGTATTAGACCCTGAAAAAATATTCTTTAAAAAATCCACGCCTTGTATTAGACCCTGAAAAAATATTCTTTAAAAAATCCACGCCTTGTATTAGACCCTGAAAAATATTCTTTAAAAAATCCACGCCTTGTATTAGACACTGAAAAATATTCTTTAAAAAATCCACGCCTTGTATTAGACCCTGAAAAAATATTCTTTAAAAAATCCACGCCTTGTATTAGACCCTGAAAAAATATTCTTTAAAAAATCCACGCCTTGTATTAGACCCTGAAAAAATATTCTTTAAAAAATCCAAGCCTTGTTTATGTTAGACCCTGAAAAAATATTCTTTAAAAATTCCACCCCTTGTATTAGACCCTGAAAAATAATCTTTAAAAAATCCACGCCAGTTGGCCCTTGAAAAATATTCTTTAAGAAATTCACGCCTCAGGTGGCCCGTGAAAAATATTCTTTAAAAAATTCAAGTCTTGTCTTGGTCCCTGAAAAAATATTATTTAAGAAATCTACGCCTTCTGTGTGTCCCTTAAAATCCATAAAAAATATTATTTAAAAATCCTTCTGTGTGTCCCTTAAAAATATTCTTTAAAAACGCCAGTTGTGTGTCCCTTGAAAAATATTCTTTAATAAATCCACGCCTTCAGTGTGGCCCTTGAAAAATATTCTTTAATAAATCCACGCCTCAGTTGGCCCTTGAAAAATATTCTTTAAAAATCCACGCCTCAGTTGGCCCTTGAAAAATATTCTTTAATAAATCCACGCCTCAGTTGGCCCTTGAAAAATATTCTTTAATAAATCCACGCCTCAGTTGGCCCTTGAAAAATATTCTTTAAGAAATCCACTCAAGTTATAAAGAATTATCAAAGAGAGTGAATGATGCAGGTGTATGTATATGTATGTAGGAGATGCGTACAAACATACATGTGTATACATACATACTTTGGTAAGGACGACATGCATTGAACATGGCTTTGAGTAAAGGCTAGATTGGTAGTTGTGGGATAGCCTTCCTTTAGTGTGATGTATATGGGAGTGTGTGTGTGTGTCACTGTGTTGAGATCACAAGGAATATGTGCTTAACGTACCACGCGGTGTGTTTAAATATGAATTTATAACCATAACAAAATGTTACAGCATAGTGAGGTGGAATGGAGGAAATTTTGAGGAGTTTGTAAAAAATTCGATATTTTGTCGGAACTAACTGAAATTTTGAAATCAGGCCTATGCAATTGTTGATAATAAGTTTCACCTACTGTTATAGTCGATAATGTGTTTAAATAAGTAAATATCACATTTGACTTCCGATCCATCCCAATATATTTCCCCAGACCGTTGAAGCTGCTTTGCGAGACGCCAGGAATTACAAATGATGTTATGGCAACAAAATCTTGAAAAATCGTTGACACGTATAAACGTGTCACACGCCAATGAAAATTTCGTAGAACACCAAGCTCAACATAAGATTTACACATTCTGGCGTCATCTTTATGCAATAGAGACAATCCGCTTGCCACCAACCAGCCAGTCAGCCTTTTTTCCGGATACCACTGGGAAATGTGGCAAAAATAAAATAAAAACCAAAAAACACAAACAAATGAATGAAAAACTTGTTCCGTTAGCTGCTCTCACACAGACATAATTAAATCAAATGAAAGAAAATTATTCTTGAAGATGAGCTCCCGGGCAATTCGTACTTCGTCGTTCGTTCGTACATACATCTTCTGTGACATTTTCATTACACGATAACATTTTTCTTAACTATCAAAGTAAGTAAAGAAAAAAATGACAGTTGTCAATATGACTGCAAGTCATTTCACGGTTATAGTCATGGGTAATAAAATCATAACGATGAAGCAAAGTGAAAGTTATGAAGCAGGGAGTAAATAAATATTTTTTTAAAGGAATTAAACAATACAATAATTTATTTTCATGAATTGTTTGGAAATGGTTTTCAGTTAACGACATACAAATGCATTTTCAAAACCAGTGAGCGGAGCAGTATAATCGGACGGGGCCGATCATATGATACCCTACACAACTTCCACGAAACTATAAGTTTCTGTGGTTCTATATTCTGAGCTTGGGCAATATTTCGCGATATTTGCACCCTCTTGACAGACTAGAGGTCAACAAATATTACAAATATTCAGTACAGCCCTTCTAATTACTTGTCCAGATTCCCTTCACCATGGGTTGTGTTTCAATTGTGGCCTATAAATTGATTCAAAAAAAAAAAAAAAAAAAAAAAACACAAAAAAATAAGTTTTCGGTCCACTTCATCCCAAAATTATTATCTGATCATCACCGAAAATTATAGGCGTTGTCGGTGACCATAACTTGAACCTCATGGAAAATTTCAAAGCGATCAGCGCTATATTTCAGCCCTCTAGTGTGGAAATGGGTTACTAAATAATATATGACCAGTAAATATTTATGTGTAAGTCCCGCTTCAGAGTACCTACTATCAACTTAATCGGATCTAGGACCTTCAGGTGCAAATATATACCCCATAGCAGGGACGTATGCAGCTTCTCGGAGAGGCCCTTCAGGTGCAAATATATAGAATACAAACTTTGTATTTTTTCACACAAAAGTCAGGGTCCATTTGACCCGCTAAATATTGACCGATCTTTATGAAAACAGACATACTTGTTCTTTGGCTCGATCGGTGTTTGGGTCATAATTGCGGCCTCTGGAGCGACCAGAAAAACCGACAAAAATAAAGTTTTGAATCCATTTCATTCCCTAAATATTAACCGATCTTTTCAAAAAGCAATAGGGGTCTTCATTGGCCAGAACCCATCTTACATGCAACATTTCGTGAAGATGGACCATAACTGTGGCATGTATCGTGTTTACAAATTATAATGGACAGACGGACGGACGGACACACATGTCTAGATCGAGTCAGCTAGTCGAGATATGTCAATCGGTATGCTTAAAGGTGGGTCTAGGACCAATATTTCGCGGCGTTATAAACTTTTGGGGCTGCACAAAGCTATAATACCCTGACAACATAGTTGTGTAGGGTAAAATAATATTTTTCGTAAATGTCAAAAGGCAATATTTTTACAAATAATTCGTAGCCCTGTTGTTAACTTCAATCATACCCCTGAAAACTGTTTAAATTTTTAGCAAATAGAAATTTATTGACAACAAAATTTAATATAACTTAAGTGCTGCTAAAAGCATTTATAATCCTGGCTCATTAGACGCAATCGTATAATTTGCATTTAGTTTTGGAAAATAATTCGTCATGAAATTGTTACAAAATTACAAGTCCGAACGAAATGACAATCGAAACTATCTACGATTTTACTAAGTGACAATTAAAATACGTAATTGCCGAATTTTTTCAAGTGATTAGCCGTCTAATGCTAATGATGAAGATTAAGTGTTAAGTGAAGATTAAGACTATTACTGTAAATGGGACATAGGGCCAACAACAAATAATTTTATGATAATAGCAACATATACCTAAAATATGGGTGCGCATTTCTATCTACGAAGAAGTTCTTTAATCGCGAATTACAGCATCTAATGTTGGAAAATGCTGTTGAAAATAGGATGGATGGATAGATTTCAAAAGCTTCCATGAAATCATTAATGCTTTAAGAATAAAGGTTGACCATTTCTACGGTCCATGGCCTTCAGAATTAAATATATACGACATAGATTGCAAATTTTGCAATCACACAAAAGTCTAGGTACATTTAACCCGCTGACCAATCATTCCATTGTCAGAACTCATTATACCCTAGAGCCACCTTCTAGTATACCGATCGTCATATCTCGACTACCTGAGTCGATCTAGACATGTGTGTCCGTCCGCCCTTCCGTCTGTCCATTATAATTTGTAAACATGATACAGGCCACAGTTATGGACCAATCTTCACGAAATTTTGCATGAAGCATGGGTTTTGGCCAATGAAGACCCTTATTGTTTTTTTGGTAAAGATTGTATAATTTGTATAATTTGGGAGAAATGAAATGGACCAAATACTTAATTTTTGTCCTTTTTTGTCTGGGCGCTCCAGAGGCCGCAATTATGGCCCGAACATCCCAAAATTTTACATGGAGAACGGGATCAGGCTTAATAAGAGGCATGTCTGTTTTGATAAAGATTGGTTAGAATTTAGCGGGTCAAATGGACCCTGAATTTTGTGTGAAAAATTACAAAATTTGTTTGGCGTATATATTTGCCCCTGAACGACGTATACCCGAGAAGTTGATAGTATATCCAAGGGGAGTGGTTGACCTTTAAATTGATACCAATTATATTGTCGTATGTACTCGGATGTGGAAGCTACACTTAAATATTTACAGGTGCTTACGTATTCAGATATTATTTAGTAACCCAATACCACACTAGCGATCGTTTGAAATTTTCCATGAGATTCCAGTTGTGGTCAAGAATATCTCCTATAATTTTCGGTGATGATCAGATAATAATTTTGGGAGGAAGTGCACCTAAAACTTAATTTTTTTTCAAGGCGATCTATGGGCTACAATAATAAGCCGAACATCACAACACAACTTACGGTGAAGGGAATGTGGACAAATAATTAGAAGGGCTGTACAGAATATTAGTAATAATTAGAAAATATATGTCAGTGTAAGGAAGAGGTGCTGTTGACCTCTAATCGGGCAAGCGGGTGCAAATATCACGACATATTGCCCAGGCTCGGAATAAACATCCGCAGAAAGTTAGAGTTCAGTGGTAGTTGTGTAGGGTATTGTATGGTCGGCCCCGCCCGACTATACTGCTCCGCTCAATGGTTTTCACATATGGGGACTATCACATAAATTTCAAAAGCTTCCATGAACTCATTAATGCTTTAAGAATAAAGGTCAACCATTTCTACGGTCCATGACCTTCGGAATTAAGTATATACGACATAGATTGCAAATTTTACAATCACACAAAAGTCTGGGTGCATATAACCCGCTGACCAATATCATGGAAAGGACAATGTTTATTTCAAAGTCAGATCTCATTTCTTCGTGTAAAGTTTTGTCATGCTCGTAGTAAGTAAAAAAGTAGTAGCGTCGGAGGTGGCCGACAATATGATACCCTTCTCCACTTTAAGTATATACAGGATATTCTATTTAGAGTATTATTGTAATTGACGTAATAGTTTAAACGGACCTTTGAAGGACTATGCAATCGGACGAAATTAAAGATGTGATCTGTATTTATATGAGAAACAACAAATGCCAGTCTCCAATATATATAAAATGTCATTTCAATATATGTAAAATGTCGTCGAACAGACTTAGAGTCGATTCTGTACAATTGATGTGAATCGGACAAAATTTTTAAAAATCTATTTTAAAGCATCGCACTGTGCAACTTTACATCCCATTCGAATACAAGTTTATTAATTAGTACACAATTTGGATAAAATCGGTCGATTTTATATATGGCCTCAATATACGACCTCTGAAGTCTTAAGAAGTCAACAGGCTAATATTCGATTACAAAAGATAAAGTGGCTAGACCACCTGAAGCAATGCAACATTGTGACCGGAATAAGTAAATTGTGGGCAAGCGTTAAGTCACTACCAAACCCCGAAAGGAAGGTCGAATGACTGTCACATTTAATGACATGAATACAACAGATACGTAGATGTGCGCGTGTATTTCAGCCGGCAGTTTGTGCTACGTCGAAGAACGCAATGTCGTCCAAAGTTTTAGGCACGTATCGAATATCTATGGCAACGTTTAAGCAAGTGGATGAATTCAAATCTTAACGTAAGCCCCCACAGTCACAAGTAGCTATGCTACGATAAGCTGAGAAGTAGGAACAAAGTCCTTAAGACCTTGTTGACCTCTTATAGGACAATAGGAATATCGGTAGTTAGCTATGCGATGCCAGTGTGTTTTGTGAATATAAATTATACTCCGTGGTAGAGTATAATGCGAGACTGCATGATAAAAGGAAGAT
Organism: Musca vetustissima; assembly: GCF_032173495.1. Taxonomy (NCBI): domain Eukaryota; kingdom Metazoa; phylum Arthropoda; class Insecta; order Diptera; family Muscidae; genus Musca; species Musca vetustissima. Next base: position 29,216 of record NW_026885236.1, on the reverse strand, counting down.
CGTGCCCGTCCACCAGCACAATCAAATATTACCGATATTTATACCCTTCTCTACACAGGTGTAACAGGCAAAAGTATACGAGATAAACACATGGTTCCTTTTGAGAATATGCATAAAAGAATCACTTCTTGCGTCGATTTATACATGTCCGTCCGTCTGTCTGTCTTTCTGGGTGTCCACGTTAAATTGTAAACAAAGTACAGGTCGCATTTATGATCTGAAATGGATGAAGTTTGGCACAGCTCATTGATTCGCCCTAAGGACGAACCCTATTGAAATTGGGAAAAATCGGTTCAGATTAAGATAAAGCTCCCATATGTATTTTCGTCCGATTTTATGTAAATTGTATATCAAAGGCCCTATGTATCCTTAGATTTGCTCGATATTTGGCATAGCGTACTGTATTGAGTCTTGTATGATGTGTGTTAAGTTTCGTGAAAATCGGTTCAGATTTAGATATATCTCCCGACTATGTTTTCGTCCGATTTAATGTAAATGGTGTACCAAAGTCCCTGTATATTCTCCGATTTGCACGAAATTTGGTTTAGCGCACTAATTAAGTATAGAATGATTTGTTTTAAGTTTCGTCAATATCGGTTCAGGTTTAGATATAGCTCCAATATATATTTTCGTCCGATTTAATTGAAATGGTGCTAATTTATATTACTTCAGTACCTTGTGTCAATCGCTTTATCTATGGATCTTTTCACGAAGCTTAGCAACATCATTCTAGACTTAATTCAGTACCCTATACCAAAAATCGAAAGGTATATAGGGCCTTTGGTGCACCAATTACATAAAATCGGACGAAAATATATATGGGAGCTATATCTAAATCTGAACCAATTTTCACGAAACTTTGCACAAATCGTTCTAGACTTAATTCAGTACGCTATGCCAAAATTCGTGCAAATTAAAGGATATAAAGCGACTTTGGTGCAATATTTACCTAAAATCGGGCGAAACTATATATGGGAGCTATATCTAAATCTGAACCGATTTTCATGACACTTAGCGCACATTATTATATACGCAATTCAGTACGCTATGCCAAGGATATGTAGGGACTTTGGTACACAATTAACCTTAAATCGGACGAAACTATATATGCCAAATTTCATCCAATTCGGATCATAAATGCGACCTGTACTTTGTTTACAATTTAACATGGAATATCTGAATAGACGGACATGCGTAAATCGACTGAAATATTTATGTGTATTATCAAAAGGAATCATGTGTCTATCTCGTTTCCTTTTGCCTGTTACAAACATATGCACAAAGACATAATACCCTGTACCACATTGTGGTGAAGGGTATAATGATGTGTGTTAAGTTTCGTCCATATCGGCTCAGGTATAGATATAGCTCACATATACATTTTCGTCCGATTTAAGGTATAGCTCCCATATATATTCGTCCGATTTAATTGGCACCAGAGTGCACCAAAGTTTCGTTAAATTTCATGTCAGTGTTTTTTTCGAAAAAGCGACGTCTGTTAGGAGACTATGCATAATATACCCAAAGTGGTGAAGGGTAACATATAGTCGGCCCAATCTTTATCAAAGCAGGCATGCATTTCTCTGTCCCAATCTCCTTCTCCATGTAAACTTTCGCGACGTTTGGGCCATAATTGCAGCCTCTAGAGCGATAAGAAAATCAGACAAAAATAAAGTTTTTGGTCCATTTCATCCCCTAAATATTAACCGATCTTTACCAAAAACAATAGGGGTCTTCATTGGCCAGAACCCATCCTATATGCAAAATTTCGTGAAGATTGGTCCATAACTGTGGCCTGTATCGTGTTTACAAATTATAATGGACAGATGGACGGACGAACACACATGTCTAGATCGACTCAGCTAGTCGATATAACGATCGGTATACTTAAAAGTGGGTCTAGGACCAATATTTCGCGGCGTTACAAATTCTTGGGGCTGCACAAATCTATAATACCCTGACAACATAGTTGTGTAGGGTATAAAAACATGACCTTAATATAGTAATCAAGGGCTTTTGTTTCCACAAGAAATTTTCCACACCCAGACCCTGAGCTTCATTGTGTTTCTTCCTTTTTAAGATATTATAAAATTAGCTCTTATTCACCTTCTATGTGGTCACCCACTTAACCAAAGAATTTCAGTTGGCATTCAAAATTTTATTAGACAATTCACATCAATCCCGGACAGCAATTTAACAAAATAAATTGTGTGTATGTGTGTGTTTAAAATATTTTCCTTAACCCTTTGAACCCCGAATTTTTTCCCGCGATCTTAGAACAAATTCCTGTTCACAGATTTAATGCAACTATCCTAAATAGGATATGCACAAAATTTGACATCGCTACATCCTTGCATTCGGGAGATACAGTATATCCTTTCGGATAATTTAAAGTCCAATATCAAGAAAACCAAATGCAAAATCGACAAAAAAATATTTTAAATTATTCTCTATATTCATTTTCACAAGAATCAAAAATAATTCCGATGGCAAAAGTCATACAATTTGAATACGAAGCGATGTGTATACGTGTGTGTCATAACTTTACTAAAATTTTGAATATTTTTGATTTTTCTTTTGGTATGTGTCGTCCATTATCAGGTCTTGACATATAAATTCCAAATAATTTTAATTTACTTGCTGCATATAAGCTCTAAAACATTTTGTTGCCTGTGGGCAACATTGGGCCACAAAGGGTTAAACAATAAAAAAATTCTGAAATTTATCCACTTAAATGTGACAGCTTTAATTTTGATATATTCATAAAATTCAAAATATTCATCGTTCAAATAACAAGCATTTCACATACATCGAGTAGGACACAATTGCTCACACAAACAAACATGCATACATACGCACACACACCGACATACACTTATCAACGTCAAAATATTTTGCCAACATGTCGTTGGTCGTTGGGAATACATTTCAGTTGCCAGTCATTAAATCTGTTTGGATTTAGCTAAAACCGTTGATGAATGCGAGCGTATAATATTTTTCTACATCAGGGTATGGTGTAAAAACAAACAAAAGCAACAACAACAACAGCGCAGCAAAAAAATTCCATATGTCCGCTGTTGGTATGCGGACACCAATGTAGTTATGTTTTTAGCATATAAGCGCTAATAAAATGACGCATATTTAATCTTCATTAGGAAGCATGCCACATGCGACAATAATAACAACAACAACAACAACACAAACGACTGGAACAAAAATACAACGAGAAAACACTTTTGTTTATTTGGATATGCGATTGCTCAACACGGTGTTCAAAATGAAGAAACAAAAACAAATGCCCTGAATTAAAAATACAAATAAAATAATAGATTTAGATTTAATTTTATGAATTTAATTTATGTTTTTTTTTTTCACCAATTAAAAAAACCCTTAAAGCCATTTCGTTTTTTAAAGTTTGTCCTAGCTAAAGAACACATTTCCGTAGTTAGGAACACTGTTTGCGTTAAAGCCTAAGCGTAATCATTACTCTTTCTAAGCAGCTATTCCAAAATGTGGTTGACAGGGTTGGTGTCATTACATAAATTGGGACGTCAAAATTGGGGGATGTCGTGTTCGAAATGCATACCCGCAATCAACTTTAAAAGGTCGTATGTTTTGGACTTTAAAAAGTTTTACTCTACAGGTTAGATATTTCCATCAACTTTTCCGCAATATACACAATAAGAATATATCGGCAATATGGCCAAAACGTATCTGAACCGATGTTCCCTCATTTACAATCGGGGAATTTTTATAGTGAGTCAGACAAATGGAAGACTTGTGGTTTAATTGATACGCCTTTCAACCATGATATATTATTGATCTTAAAAATTCATTTGAGTGAATGCTGTGTCTACTTTATTATACCCTTCACCACACTGTGGTACAGGGCATTATGCCTTTGTGCATATGTTTGTAGCAGGCAAAAGGGAACGAGATAGATACATGGTTCCTTTTGAGAATATGCATAGAATCACTTTCTAAGTCGATTTATACATGTCCGTCTGTCTGTCCATGTTAAATTGTAAACAAAGTACAGGTCGCATTTATGATCCGATTTGGATGAAATTTTGCATAGGTCACTTATTTAGCGCAAGGATAAACCCTATTGAATTTGGAAAAATCGGTTCAGATTTAGATATAGCTACCATATATAGTTTCGTCCGATTTTATGTAAATGTTGAACCATAGTCCTTATATATATTTCGATTTGCACGAAATTTGACACAGCGTACGGAATTGAGTCTAAAGTGATGTGTGCTAAGTTTCGGGAAAATCGGTTCAGATTTAGATATAGCTCCCATATATAGTTTCGTCCGATTTTATGTAAATGTTGCACCAAAGTCCCTATATATCTTTCGATTTGAACGAAATTTGGCAAAGCGTAATGAATTAGGCCTAGAATGATGTTGTTAAGTTTCCTGGAAATCGGTTCAGATATAGATATAGCTCCCAAATATATTTTCGTCCGATTTAATGTAAATGGTGCACCAAAGTCCCTATATATTTTTCGATTTCCACGATTTAATGTAAATGGTACACCAACGTCCCCATATATCATTCAATTTGCACGAATTTTGGCACAGCGTAATGAATTAGGTCTAGAAATATGTGTGTTAAGTTTCCTGAATATCGGTTTAGATTTAGATATAGCTCCCATATATATTTTTGTCCGATTTAAGGTAAATGGTGTACCACAGTTCCTTAATATCTTCCGGTTTGCACGAAATTTGGCACAGCTTAATCAATTAGGTCTAAAATAATGTGTGTTAAGTTTCCTGAAATCGGTTTAGATAAAGCTTCTAAATCTGACCAAATGAAAAATTTAGTATCGGTTGCAGAATGACATGTTTATGGATCCATTTTATTGGTCCTTTAAAAATGCGACGTATGTTAGGATACATCTGTTGAATATACCCAAAGTGGTGAAGGGTATCATATAGTCGCGCCCTTCCGACTTTACTAATTTTCTTACTGTTTAAAAGTGTATGCGGTCTACCATATGATATTCTACACAAATATCACTGAACTCAAACTTTTGGGAATCTTTATTCCAAGACTGTCTGGCTAGAAGTTAACAGCTCATCTGTCTTATCTGCCATATTTTCCAAACTACGTGCTACCTTCCTTTTCTCAGTTCCTTTGATCCTCTAAATATTGACCGATCATTATGAAAGCAGTAATTCCAGTTAGCTGTCCAGAACCCTTGCCCGTTTAACATTGGTGCCACTCGCCTTATGAAGTTTTCTGCTCATTAAATATCGAAAAAATAGCCGACGTACTTGACCATTAGAAGTTGACCGGCATGATAGCAGTCGTAACATCTCCCAGGAGCTGAAAATCATCCATAAAACTGTTTTAAAACATTTACGCAAAGCTGTTTTCAAAAAGAAACTCAATGTTTGGATGCTACATCAATTAACACAAAAAAATAGGATGGATCCAATTTCCATCTGTGAAGCCTTGGCCAAACGGAATGAGATAGATTCATTTCTTAAACGGACTGGAGATGAGAAATGCATCACATACGATAATCCTGTGTGAAGACGACCGTGGTCAAAGAGCGGTGAAGCACGATGGCCAAAACATGACTAACAGTTCTGCTATGCATTTGGTGGGACTGGAACGTCTTCTACGAGAGAGAGGCATTAAGAAGTTACCCTTTAAATGGCAAAAAATTATACAACAAAACGGTGCAGATTTGTTCCAAAACGGGCATTCTGAAGCATAGGGATTGATGTTAGTCGGTTTACATATAGATAAAGATCCCATATTTCAGTTCGTTCAATTTCATGTCAATGTTCATTTGAAAAGGCGACGTCTGTTATGTAGAATATACCCAAAATGGCGAAGGGCTTTATACAGTCGGCCCAGTCCGACTTGACTACTTTTATTACTAGTTTGTACCAATGTCGCTTCAGACCTGGCAAATCCACCATTGACCACATTTTCACTCTGTCCAAATCCTGGTAAAAATCCACGACAAACACATCAATACATTTCCCTTATCTGGCGACTATAAAGCAGCATTCGACAACCCTATTCGTTCAGAGGTGTGTAAAGCCATGACTGCGTTTGGTATTCCTGCAAAATTAGAGTGAACTGAAATGGCACTCTGTACACCAAACAACACATGTTACTCGCCTACGCCGATGACATCGACATAATGTGTCGAACACTGAGAGTGGTAACAGCCACCTTTGAACACATTGATGGTATCAACGCGCAAGACGTCCAGTAGACTCGGAAGCTATATCAAAATCTGAACCAATTTCAGGAAACTTGACACACATCATTCTAGACCTAATTCATTACGCTGTGCAAATTTCGTGCCAATCGAAAGATATATAGGGACTTTGGTGGACCATTTACATTAAATCGGACAAAAATATATATGGGAGCTATATCTAAATCTGAACCGATTTTAGGGAAACATAACACACATCATTCTATAGCCAATTTATTACGCTGTGCCAAATTTCGTGCAAATCGAAAGATATATAGGGACTTTGGTGGACCATTTACATTAAATCGGACGAAAATATATATGGGAGCTATATCTAAATCTGAACCGATTTTCAGGAAACTTAACACACATCATTTTAGACCTAATTCATTACGCTGTGCCAAATTTCGTGCAAATCGAGAGATATATAGGGACTTTTACATTAAATCGGACGAAAATATATATGGGAGCTATATTTAAATCTGAACCAATTTTCAGGAAACTTAACACACATCATTCTATAGCCAATTTATTACGCTGTGCCAAATTTCGTGCAAATCGAGAGATATATAGGGACTTTGGTGCACCATTTACAACAAATCGGACGAAAATATATGTGGGAGCTATATCTAAATCTGAACCGATTTTCAGGAAACTTAACACACATCATTTTAGACCTAATTCATTACGCTGTGCCAAATTTCGTGCAAATCGAGAGGTATATAGGTACTTTGGTGCACCATTTACCTTAAATCGGACGAAAATATATATGGGAGCTATATATAAATATGAACCGATTTTTCCCAAGTTCAATATTGGTCGTCCTTGGGCTAAATAAGTGACCTATGCCAAATTTCATCCAAATCGGATCATAAATGCGACCTGCACTTTGTTCACAAAAATACTTAGACGGACAGACGGACATGCGTAAATCGACTTAGAAAGTGATTCTATGCATATTCTCAAAAGGAACCATGTGTCTATTTCGTTTCCTTTTGCCTGTTACAAACATATGCACAAATACATAATATCCTGTACTACAGTGTGGTGAAGGGTATAAAAACGAATGACATCAGTATTGAAATTCGGAGAAGGATTGTGATGGCCAACATATGCTACTATGGTCTGAGCAAACAACTCAAAAGCAAGACCACCTGCCGCCAGACCAAACTCACACTTTACAAGAGGCTGATAGTGCCCGTGCTGATATATGGATCTGAAGCATGGGTACTTGCGCAAGCAGATGATGCAGCTCTTGGAGTGTTTGAGAGAAAAATTATCCGAAAGATCTATGGGCCGATCTGAGTTGACCAGCTATTCTCGGACATCGACATTGTTGCACGTATTGAGATGCAGCGAAGGCCACGAATAAGATGGATAGACCAAGTGGAAGACAACTTTGCCGAATGTGGTCTTTCAAATTGGAAAAAATGCGCAAAAGACCGACGCACCTGGAAATCTGTTTTAAGCTCGGCTTATGGAACAAAAGTTCTGTCACAAGCCAGCTAAGTAAGCATATAATCAGCCTTATGGCTATTGAGGTATATACACTTTCATACGGCGAAAATGTGTTTCTTTGTTTCTATGGACCAAATCCGTTTCAGACAATTTGCAGTCGATTTACAAATGTCCGCCCGTCTGTCTGTCAAGTCGTCTGTTGGGCACGAGAGTTATCGCACATCTTAATATTTCTTCCAAACTTAGTCAAAGTTCTAAGATGGCAAACATCGGGCCACCCCTTCTGCTTCCCTTCCCAAAAAAGTGTTAAAAATTGTGCAAATATAATTTTATAATATCATGCGAATGGACTATCCGATTTGAACCAATTTGGTGTTGTTGTTGCTGTTTTAGTTCAGTGTGCATCCTGTGTGCATCCTTATGGCTAATGAGGTATATATACTTTGATACGGTGAAAATATGTTTCTTTGGACCAAATCCGTTTCAGACAATTTGCAGTCGATTTACAAATGTCCGTTCGTCTGTCAAGCCGTCTGTTGTGCACGAGAGTTATCGCACATCTTAATATTTCTTCCAAACCTGGTTAAAGTTCTAAGATGGGAAACATCGGTCCACCCCTTCTGGTACAAAAAAATGGTAAAAATTGTGCAAATATTAGTTTTATAATAGCATGCGAATGGACTATCCGATTTGAACCAATCTTTGTAAAACCTATTATTTTTACAATGCCCAGATTAAGTTTCCCACACAAAGGGTAAACATTTCAATATTTATTAATCCAATATCAGCGGAATTGAATATCCGATTTGAACCAAACTATACAAAACCTGTTATCTTTACCAAGCCTAGATCAAGTGAGAAGAGTGGACCCACTCCTTATGTTATCTTCCTCAGAATGCAGGCAATGGAATGTCAGATTTGGACCAACCTTTGCACAACATATTATCTATACCAAGCCTAGATAAAGTTTGAAGATGGGGCCCATTGGTCCACTCCTTCTGGTATCTCCCCTACAAGGGGTCAACATTTAAACGATTTAAAAAAATAATTTTCCTGCAATCGAACACTGACAACCTTGTGAGCAGGCTATCGTATACAAGGAAGAAATATTTGGCATTTGATACGGTCAGACTATCTTGTACATTCCGCCTCTACCATAAGTAAAACCGAACTTATACAAAGACGTAACTTCGCTGCAACATTCCCTAAGTTCCTTATTTAAAAATCCAAAAACTGGAAGAAATCCCTGAATAATGCAGCTATTGAAAACGTACCCTTCCCTTAAAATTCTCAAAATTACCTATGTGTTTATATTATTTTGCACGTTGCAAATATATTTACAAAGACATAAACCCTGTACCGCAGTGTGTCATATGTCAGAAATCTCAAATTCGGCATAACGCCTGTCGTTTCTAGAGAGTTCATTACAGAATATATTGTAGTGGATCAATTCGACCTTTAATTTAAGGACTAAAAGGTAGCCTTTATAAGGGTTCTTGGTTTGTGATGAATACAAACATTTTTCGAAGAAAATTTTCAATATACTAGGTCGGGGTATTCGATATTTTCATTTTCCTGCTTTATTATTACGCTGCCATCCTCCAAATCCTCTTCTCAAAAATGTATTAGAATTTAAATTTCTTGAAATATTTTTGTATTTTATTTTTCTGAATTCCATGAAACCGGCCCGATCAATTCATCTCTAATATACACTATTTTGTACTACCTAAATAATTTCTGTTATTTATGTGGTTGTGGCTAAATGCCTGATTGTATGCTGTCGTAGTTGCTATTTTAGTTTGTGTGCATCCTGTGATAGCTATGCATAGTTGCGTTAGTTAAGGTTGACAACGACGACGGTTATACCTCACTCTGACGCGGACATTCTGGTTAGTTGTTGAGGTTTTAAAAGTGGGCTTTTGTCTGTATGAATTTGTGGTGTTCCGTTAGTCTCTGTTCACTTGTAGCCAAGTACTATATATGTGTATACACACAAACATATGCAGAGGGATATAGTGTATGTGTTGGTGTGTGTGTGTGTGTGTGTGTGCTTAGCAAAGATTTAGTGCTCGAATTAGTACATGCGGTTGTGTGTGTGTGTTTGCATTTCCGTCGTGTGTATTAAATGCATGTCACGCAATCAGTACATGTTCACTCTATGTTTTTGGGGTAGGTATAGCCAAGCAAGGTGAGTTGATTGTGATGCTGTTGTAACCCAGCAGTACTAAATGGAATAGTAGTGAAGATAAATACGCTATGAAGCATAGAACTACCCCGTTAAGATTGTTCCTATAAATTTATCGTTGGATGATATGGTTGTATTTATCATTTACTTGTTATACACTTCATAGGGTATATTATATATTGTTGCATATCTTTGTAACATACAAATACATGAAACGAAATAGACATTTAGTTACTTGTAAATATAAACGATTCTTTTTCTAAATCGATTTATTATTGTTCGTCCGGTTTCTTCTGAGGGGTCCATAAAAAATGCTATGTTTCTCCCATAGCCTGGATACAACCATTATCATTACAGAGGAACAATATTTAAGGCATTATTATTATTTTTTATTATACCCAAATTGGTATAGGGTATCCTCTTGTTGGTTCATTCCGATATTTGACCCTTTGCCTTTGATATGTAATTTCTAGCTTAAAACTTTTGCTGGGATATTCATACACAGTACCGACTAGAATCCTATTGTTAAATTTATGTAAAATAAAATAGCTACACTCACATACACGTAACTGGGCATACATATATTTTAAATCATTCACTATTCTAAAGGGCCACCTAATCTAGAGGAAATAAAACCATAGTAACATTCAGCGTTGTGATAAACATATAACATTTAATATCATACACTATACGACTATATCGTTCCAAAACATACGAAGACAAATATTTTGGAAAAGCCAGATGTGCCATAAATTTGTCCACAACTGTCCATGTTTACACTGTACTTTATTAGCTAAGAGTATACTTAAAATATTTACAACGGTATTTTTGAAACGTTTATAGAATTTACATAGGGTTTACAAATGTAGAACATATTTTCTACACCGTATTTGAATAGGAGTACATAAGATAATTGTTAAATGTTTGTATATATAAACTATGACTTTTGTTAAATACCACCCACAATTTATAACACTTTAAAATATACGCTGGAAATCCCATACTGAATGTAGGTTCTTCTATAATGTTAATGATACACTTCCTGACCGATTGTCTTTCTAGAATATTTTGTGTTGAAATGCTCTCAGTTATAAGATCGCTATGGGCTTATAAACTTTGATACGACAAAAATGTGCCTTTCCAATGTATCGATTTTAAATCCCAATTTTTTAGACCAAATTTATTTCAGACACTAGAAGTCGTTTTACAAGGATGTCCATTTAGTGGTTTCAAAAGTAAACGTATATCAAATACATATACATTGTTCTTTTTAGGATACATTGGTCAATGTGTGTGAAATTCTTGGTAGCAATTTTGTATATCCTTTACCACCCTGTGGTACAGAGTTTTATGTCTTTGTGCATATGCTTGCAATAGACAAAAGGAAACGAGATATACCGATGGTTCCTTTTGAAAATATGCATAGAATCACTTTTTGAGTCGATTTATGCATGTTCGTCTGTCTGTACGTGTCAAATTGTAAAATAAATGCAGGTGGCATATATGGTCCGAATGAGATGAAATTTAGCACAGATCATTTATTTCGCGCAAGGACGGAACCCATTGAAATTGGTGGAAATCTGTTCAGATGTAGATATAGCTCCCATATATATTTTCGTTCTATTTTTGGTAAATGGTGCACAAGAAAGTCACATTTAGGCTGATTGGCACAGAATTTTGCAAAACGTACTGAAGTTAGGTGGGCCACATTTTATTGAAGTCTTTAGGAGGTGACAAGTTCTATTGAAATTGGTTCAGATTTTTATATAGCTTCCAAATGTGTCCTATTGACACAGCATATCGAAATGGGTCTGCAATAACATCTGGTAAATTTGGATGAAATCGGTTCAGGTTTAGATATAAACGAAGAATTAGGGAATTGAGAGTGACTGTCGTTCCATCGTTGTTTTCGAAGAAGTAAAGTCCAGTTACACCTTCGGACCAAAGAGCGCGCCAAACAGAGACTTTTTCTGGATGTAATGGTCTCTATTCAATTACAGGAGGAATCTCCCAACCCAAAATACGACAATTGTTATATTAACATGCCCATCAAGTGAGATATGTGCTTTATCGTTCATTCCACGATTCAACGCCAAGATTTCGCCATTGATGCTCATCAGTTTCCTTAGTATTTCGTTAGGATATTTATTTATTGCTTCTTTTCAAAAAATCTTTCATACACAAATGTCTTAATCGGACAAACATCAGGAGTTTGGTGCTCCATTTATGTAAAATCGGATGAATATATATTAGAGCTATATCTAAATCTGACTCTTGGCTTCATTCAGTACGATATGTAAAATTTCGTGCAAATCGAAGGATATAAAGGGACTTTGGGGCACTATTTATATAAAATCGAACAAAAATATATGTCGAAATCTAAACCGATTTTCCCGAAACTTACCACTTATCATTCTAGACTCAATTCATTGCGCTATGTCAAATTTCGTGTTAATCCAGGGATATCAAGGGACTTTGATTCACCATTTACCTTTTATCGGACGAAAATATATATGGGAGCTATATGAAAATCTGAACCTATTTTTTCCAATTTCAATAGGATTCATCCTTGGTTTAGCTATGACAAATCTCATTTAATTCAAATCAAAACCAGTAAGGAAAGTAGTAAAGTCGGACGGGGCCGACTATATGATACCCTTCACCACTATGGGTATATTAAACAGGGCTATTAACATGAAATTGGATGATATAAAATATGTGATATTTATCTAAATGTGAATCCACCTAGATCTATCAATAAAGTATGTAAATCGACTTCAAACAAATATAAATAGGTCATCCGTTGGGCTATGTCTGTACTTCTAGAAAACGCAACTACGTAATTCTATGCTCAATTTTGTACGTTGGGCAAAATTTGATGTCAATCTGACATCAATCGGGCGAAAATATATATGGATATTTCAAACAAACTTGTCACAGGTTAGGTTATTCTAATTTCAGAACGTTTTGTTCCTATTGGTTCCTTGGTGCGTCAATTACATAAAATCAATCTATAATAAAAGGGAGCTATATCTAAATCTGGACCGATTTTCACGAAACAAGGCAGACATCACTCTAGGCTCAATTCAGTACGTTATGCCAAATTTCGTGCAAATCGCAAGATATATAGGGACTTTGGGGCACCATTTCCATGAAATCGGACGAAACTATATATGGGAGCTATATCTAAATCAGGATCGATTTTCATGAAACTTGGCAGACATCACTCTAGGCTCAATTCAGTACGTTATGCCAAATTTCGTGCAAATCGCAAGATATATAGGGACTTTGGGGCACCATTTCCATGAAATCGGACGAAACTATATATGGGAGCTATATCTAAATCAGGATCGATTTTCTCCAAACTTGGCATACATCACTCTAGGCTTAATTCAGCACGTTATACCAAATTTCGTGCAAATCAGAAGATATATAGGGACTTTGGGCACTATTTACATGAAATCGGACGAAACTATATATGGGAGCTATATCTAAATCTGGACCGATTTTCACGAAACTTGGCAGACATCATTCTAGACCTAAATGATTAGGCTGTACCAAATTTCGTGCAAATCGAAAGATATATAGGGACTTTGGGGCACCATTTACATGAAATCGGAGGAAACTATATATGGGAGCTATATCTAAATCTGGACCGATTTTCACGAAACTTGGCAGACATCATTCTAGACCTAAATGATTAGGCTGTACCAAATTTCGTGCAAATCGAACGATATATAGGGACCGTTTACATTAAATCGGTTAAATATATATATGGGAGCTATATCTAAATCTGAACCGATTTTTCCCAATTTCAATAGGGTTCGTCCTTGGGCCGAATAAGTGACCTATGCCAAACTTCATCCAATTCGGATCATAAATGCGACCTGTACTTTGTTTACAATTTAACATGGACAGACAGACGGACAGACGGACAGACGGACAGACGGACGGACGGACGGACGGACATGCATAAATCGACTTAGAAAGTGATTCTATGCATATTCTCAAAAGGAACCATGTGTCTATCTCGTTTCCTTTTGCCTGTTACAAACATATGCACAAAGACATAATACCCTGTACCACAGTGTGGTGAAGGGTATAAAAATACGATCTGTACTTTTGACATTATATATATTGTGAAAGAGAAGTCAAATATCATACACATAATCCAAGTCTTCAAATTGTAGTCATAGACTTCATGTTATGCCTATTTTCTAAGATAAGATTTCATTCATCAATTATCTTCGTGAAGTTTAGGGAGACTGGGGGTATCCTTGCTTTAATCCCGCGTTGACTTATATTCCCGTAGTGAAGAATTGTGAGTTCGGCATCCTCGTACTTCGATATATCATGTATAGCTTTCATATGTTTTTGCGTCCGGTAGTACAAAATGAAAAAATTCGCTGCGCACGTCCATGCTTGGGGCGTACCCTAAAAACTTGACCAATATTGATAATTTTTGGTCGTATGACTTGACAACTTGACATTGCATTTGAAACACATACCGCAAATTCCACAAAATATCGAATCCGGGAGGTCCCCTTTTAAAAGAAAGGGGGCTACCCTAAAAAGTGCACCAATATTGGACATATTTAGTAGGAACATTTGACACCCAATGAAACCCAAAAATACAAAATTATAGCCAATTTGAACTAAAATTGTGCCCAAGCTAACCAAAAAAACCGAAAGTTTACAGGTACCCTTATATGGTGAAATGTATACCAATATAGAAGATTTTTGGTAGGAAGATTTCTCAACCTAATGAGATCCCAAAAATACCAAATTACAGCTAATTCGGTTGAAAAACGAACAATAATTCCGCAAAATACAGAAATTCAGAAGTTAGTGTCATATGGGGACTACACTAAAGAGCTTTCCAACATGATAATTTTTGGCGGTAAGGTTTGCTAAATTACAGCCAATTCGGTTGGAAAAATCTGACCAAAATCCTCAACATAGCGAAGTTCGGGAGGTATTGTTACATGGTTGCTACCCTAAAAAGTTGACCAATGTTGATATGTTTTGGTGGAAATATTTGATACCCAAATATTAAATTTAACAAAATACCGAAATTCGGGGGTATTTTGGCTAACTTAAAAAGTGGACCAATATTGATAATTTTTTGGTAGGAACACATAATGAGATCCCAAAATACCAAAATGCAGACAATTGCGTTTGAAAAAGTTGCCCAAGCTCTACAATACACAAAAAATTGAAAGTTACCCATTTTTTGTGGCTACCCTAAGAAGGGGACCAATATTGGTTATTTTTGGCGGGAAGACTTGCTACATAATTAGAATCCAAAATACTTAACCAGTGAGCGAAGCAGTATAGTCGGACGGGGCCGACCATATGATACCCTACACAACTTCCATGAACATATAACTTTCTGTGGTACCACATTCTGAGCTTGGGCAATATTTCGCGATGTTTGCACCCTCATGACCCACCAGAGGTCCACAAATATTACTAATATTCAGTACAGTCCTTCTAATTACTTGTCCAGATTCTCTTCAACGTGGGTTGTTTTGTGATGTTCGGCTTTCAATTGTGGCTGGTAGATCGACTCGAAAAAAAAAAACAAACAAAAAATACGTTTTCGGTCCACTTCATCCCAACATTATTATCTGATCATCACCGAAAATTGTAGGAGTTGTCCTTGACCATACCTGGATATTAGTGAAATTGATGCGTGCTATATTTCCATATTTCCGCCCTCTAGTGTGGTAATGGGTTACTAAATAATATTTAAATACGTAAGCACCTGTAAACATTTAAGTGTAACTCCCATATCCGAGTACATACGACAATAAAATTGGTATCAGTTTAAAGGTCAACCACTCCTCTTGAAGATACTATCAACTTTTTGGGTCTAGGTCCTTCAGGGGCAAATATATACGCCATAGAATACAAATTTTGTCATTTTTCACACAAAAGTCAGGGTCCATTTGACCCGCTAAATATTGACCGATCTTTGTCAAAAAAGGCATGCTTATTCTTTGGCCCGATCCCCTTCTCTATGCAAAAATTCTCGGTGTTTGGGCCATAATTGCGGCCTCAGGAGCGACCAGAAAAACCGACATTTCATCCCCTAAATATTAACCGATTCCTTTCAAAAACAATAGGGGTCTTCATTGGCCAGAACCCATCCTACATGCAAAATTTCGTGAAGATTGGTCCATAACTGTGGCCTGTATCGTGTTTACAAATTATAATGGACAGACGGACGGACGGACGGACACACATGTCTAGATCGACTCAGCTAGTCGAGATATGACGATCGGTATACTTAAAGGTGGGTCTAGGACCAATATTTCGCGGCGTTACAAACTTTTGGGGCTGCACAAAGCTATAATACCCTGACAACATAGTTGTGTAGGGTATAATTACAGTCAATTCGGTTTAAAAACGTGCCCAAGCTCCTCAAAAATACCGAAATTTTAGAGTTACCCTAGAGTTACCGAAATTGGGAAAAATCGGTTCAGATTTAGATATAGCTCCCATATATATATTTAACCGATTTAATGTAAACGGTCCCTATATATCTTTCGATTTGCACGAAATTTGGTACAGCCTAATCATTTAGGTCTAGAATTATGTCTGCCAAGTTTCGTGAAAATCGGTCCAGATTTAGATATAGCTCCCATATATAGTTTCATCCGATTTCATGTAAATGGTGCCCAAAGTCCCTATATATCTTTCGATTTGCACGAAATTTGGTACAGCCTAATCATTTAGGTCTAGAATTATGTCTGCCAAGTTTCGTGAAAATCGGTCCAGATTTAGATATAGCTCCCATATATAGTTTCATCCGATTTCATGTAAATGGTGCCCAAAGTCCCTATATATCTTTCGATTTGCACGAAATTTGGCATAACGTATTGAATTGAGCCTAGAGTGATGTCTGCCAAGTTTCGAGAAAATTGGTCCAGATTTAGACATAGCTCCCATATATAGTTTCGTCCGATTTCATGTAAATGGTGCACCAAAGTCCTCATATATCTTGCGATTTGCACGAAATTCGGCATAACGTACTGAATTGAGTCTAGAATGATGTCTGCCAAGTTTAATGAAAATCGGTCAAGATTTAGATATAGCTTCCATATATAGTTTCGTCCGATTTCATGTAAATGGTGCACCAAAGTCCCTATATATCCGTCGATTTGCACGAAATTCGACGTAACGTACTGAATTGAGACTAGTATGATGTCTGCCAAGTTTCGTGAAAATCGGTCCTGATTTAGATATAGCCCCCATATATAGTTTCGTCCAATTTCATATAAATGGTGCACCAAAGTCCCTATATATCTGAAATTACTATAACCTAACCTGTGACATGTTTGTTTGAAATAGCTTAATATTTGGATAGAGCTTCCGTATATATTTCGCCGATTTCAAGTAAATGGGCCTTCAAACTACTCATGTAGTCAGATTGACATCAAATTTTGCACAACTTACAAAATTGAGCATAGAGTTACGTAGTTGCGTTTTCTAGAAGCACAGACATAGCCCAACGGATGACCTATTTATATTTGTTTGAAGTCGATTTACATACTATATGGATAGATCTAGGTAGATTCACATTTAGATAAATATCACATATTTTATTTCATCCAATTTCATGTTAATAGTCCTGTTTAATATACCCATAGTGGTGAAGGGTATCATATAGTCGGCCCCGTCCGACTTTACTACTTTCTTTACTGGTTATAATTTTTGGTAGGAAGATTTTGCAAAAGCTGAATTATGTTTAAAAAATTACTTAGCTTGTTCGAGTACCTAAAAATTAGTTTTTGACTGTTCTAGTTTTGACACAGAATTTTGTGTAAATACTAACAAAATCTGCATAATATTTGCATTGATAGTGTATTAAGAGAATTATCATCACAATTTCAAATACCGCGCCTAGAAATCGCATGAACAATGATGACACCTATAGTCAAATGGATCGAAATCGTTAGACAGGATCTATATATATTGCCTTCTTGTGTTAGTAAATTTTTTACAAGGTCTTTTAGCGTACTGATTTAAGTCTAGAATGATGTGTGTTAATTTTCCTCAAAATGCAGATTTAAATATATCTGCCACATATATATTGTCGTATTTGTTTGGTGCACCAAACTCCTCCGATTGACACGAAATTTTGCTCAACGTATTCAATTGATTGCGTTTTTTTTTTTTTTTTTTTGTAATGGGTGCAGATACAGACATAGCTTCCATATATATTTCGAACTGGTATCTGATTGATATTATCGAATAGTGTGTATCAAGTGTGCTATAAATCGATTTACCCAAATTTGTCCCATTGATATTTAGCATAGGTTGCAGGAAAGCATCTATATGGATTGATGTTAGTCGGTTCATTTATTGATAAAGATCAAATCAAAACAATTGTTTTTAATGGAATTTAAAAAAAAATGAGAATACCCATATGTAGAATATAACCAAAGTGGTGAAGGGTATCATATAGTCGACCCAGTCCGACTATACTACTTTCCTTACTGGTTTTATTTTTTTAGTACTATTAGAACCGGAAATATGAACAACTGTCTCGAAAGTTTGCACAAAATATATTTTTACATTACAAGGTCGAAACCGCCCTGAATATATTGATCTGCACGCACATAAACACTCTCTTTTTATGGCATAATTCAAATTCTTCATACCATAACATAAATTGTATATTACCTACCATAATTCCCCTCAGATTTTTCCACCACAGCCATTGACCTCAACACGATTGCAAAAAAGTAATTTGTGAAAATAATGATTCATATCTCAAATTCATATTTCATATTCTATTTTATATTTTACAATATTTTTTATAATCACCTTTCGCATAATCTCTTCAACATAACCGCCATTTATAACCACCTATTGCACAGCAAATTAGTTCACGTTCATCTCAATCAGAAAATTTATCTCGACGTAAAAATAATTTCAAATCACTCTAAAAATTATATTGAAAATACAATAACGACAACAACAAAATAATTTCCTCTCGTAAATGTGCACTTGGCGGCGGCGGCGAATGCTAAGCTTCAATTGTAGACACAGCAACAGAAGCGGTGGAGGTGGTAGCGGTGTGCGAGAACTTTAATGAACTTCGTCCAAAAATGAATCAAAAGTACTTTAAAGCCTCTTTTATGACCCATCCAAAATGTTGCAATTCCCATTAATTGCTCTACTCAACTCCAGTAGCAGCAGCAACAACTTTGTGTTGCTGTTGTAGTCGTTTTTGTTGTTGTTGTTGTTGTTGCTGCTGCTGTTGTTATTTCTCTACAGTTGTTAGTACTGCTCGTCGGTGGCTGATGTCGTTATTGTTTGTTTTTGTTGCCAACAATGATGCAAATTAAACATTAAAGTACGGAAAGCTGAGGTGATTATCAGGACTACAGGAACCCACACACACATACTGCCAAACACACACACGCTCTCAAACAACACAAATTCACCTAGCCTACATACAAACACAAACGTTTAAATATCAACACTTATTCATACCCGTTTACATTCACTAATACAAAGACAATAAACAAACGGACGGAATGTTTGCCTTTGTTGGACCGTAATCGTGTGGAAATGTGTGGATATTTAAAGTGCCGACTGTATTCAACTGAAACTTGATTACCGAAAAAATATGTGCGATAATTTACAAATGCGAGAGGTACAATACGAAATTTTGTGGGTGCGTGTGTTAATTTGCTAAGATAATTTGATAAAGTTGTCATTGTCATTATATTCTGTATTTATTTATTATTATTGTTGCCATTTATTTAAATACCAAAGGGGAGACTAATTGACAAAATTTCCCATGTAATACCTAAAGATGCAATTTTGGATATTATTTTGCGTGTCACTAATATTATATGTAACAAAAAATCGATATTGTAGACTTGAATTTCAATGTTTCTGATATGTGTTATTATTGTAGGGCGACGTATACATAACGCCTGCTGGACAAACCATTGCGTATACGATCCAGTGATCAGGTGATATCCAAAATTAGTATGGAAAGTAAATGAGTCGGACGGAGCCCACTATATGATTTCCTTTACCACTTTGGACACACACAATAACAGCTTCTTATTTTATCTATTAGGTTGGGGAAAAAGAAATCCATTATTTTTATACCCTTCACCACACTGTGGTACAGGGTAATATGTATTTATGCATATATTTGTAGCAGGCGAAAATAAACGAGAATATGCATAGTATTACTTTTTAAGTCGACTTGTGTATGTCCGTCCGCCTCTCTGCCCATGTTTAATTGTAAACAAAGTACAGGTCGCATTTTTAATTCGAATTGGATGAGATTTGGCACAGCCCAACGACAAAACCTATTGAAATTGGGAAAAATCGATTTAGATTTAGATATAGCTCCCATATATATATATATATATATATAACTCCTTATATATTAAACTCCTTTAAAATTCCATAAACATTTTTTTGAAAAAAAATTTGCGAGCACATTCATTATTTTTGGTACATAGGTTAAGGAAAATATGCCGATTCGAAATCTGTTCGCGTTCACAAATTAGGATGCTGCGTACAAAAGTTATAGCGGTTTTGAATCTTGTATGTCAAATATAAATTAAATTAACTCCTGTTTGTTGTAATTCGCGAATTTCGGAATTTGAATGGACTTTCTTAATTTTAGATTCATAAAATAAGTTTTTTATAAATATAAACGCACCAAATTTTCGTCTTTGGAACCCAATTGCAAAGAAGCTACGGTGAGCGCATTCATGAGATATATACTAAAGGAAGGAAAATCACTAGTTCAGCAACCCTTTAATTAGTTTATTCCACTACCTGGATGCGTGTCCTGATTATAAGAAAAAAATCAAAAAAAAAACCGAAGATATGGCTTCAAAATGTCAGCATCCGTTTTGGTTGAATGCTGTCAGTCATACATTAGAACCGTATTATCCATGGGGTATTCTTCAACATAGTCACTGATCACATGTGCATGCGTTGTGTAGTTTAGCCGCAAATCAGGAAAGAACAAAAAAAAAAACTCGTCGGCTTCAACCCATTTTCATCCATTTTTATACCCTCCACCATAGTATGGAGGGTATATTAGTTTTGTTTTTCCGTTTGTAACGCATCGAAATAATCATTTCCGACCCTATAAAGTATATATTATTGATCAGCGTAAAATTCTATGACGATATAGCCATGTCCGTCTGTCCGTTGTAATCACTCTCGCGTCTAAACGAATTGAGATAGATCGCCAAAATTTTACATAGTGTCGTCTTTTGTCTGCAGGCAGGTCAAGTTCGATGATGGGCTTTATCGGTCCACGTTTAGTCATAGCCCCCCATATAAGGGTACCCCTAATTTTGTGGTATTTTGTGGGGTTTGATCGCACTTTTCGGCAGAATTCGCTGAAATTCGGTACTTTGAGTTCTTATTGGGTAGCAAATCTCTATACTGGAAATTATAAATATAGGTCAATTTTTTCGGGTAGCCCCCTTATAAGGGTACCCCCCAATTTTCGGTATTTTAGGGTTCTTGAGCGCGGTTTTCAACCGAATTCGCTGAAATTTAGTACATGGGGTTCTTATTGGGTAACAAATTTCCCCACTAAAAATTATAAATATAGGTCCACTTTTTCTGGTAGCCCCCATATAGGAGTACCTCCCAATTTCCAGGTTTTGGGGGGTTTTGACCAGATTTTTTCACCGAATTGGCTGTAATTTAGTAATTTGAGCAAATCTTTCCACAAAAAATTATAAATATAGGTAAATTTTTTCGGGTAGCCCCCATATAAGTGTACCCCCAATTTTCGATATTTTGAGGTTCTTGAGCGCGTTTTTCAACCGAATTTGCTGAAATTTTGTATTTTGTAGCCGTATATGGTAACAAATCTCCCCACCAAAAATTATAAATATTCACCCCTTTTTAGGGATAGTCCCCGTATAACCCCCATATAATATTAAAATAGTTATCTGATTTATTCCGTGTGTTGAGGTTGGGTAGTCGTTACGGGGAATAGTCAATTTTTACCCTACAAAGACTATTTAGCCATCTGTTGTAAGCATTCCGCCTTCTAAAAATATTGTGATAAAAAACTCAAAAATAACGATAATGAAATATATCGGCAGACATTTAGGCATCTCCTCAATATAGTGATAGCTCCTGGGTTCAAAATAGGAATATACCGGTCATTAATTAGGCATAGCCCTCATATAATGATATACCAAAATATGCAAAAAGTATCAGTCCACTTTTTCGATCTTACAAATTTTAGGAAAAATCCCCATTAAAAATAGCTGAAGTGTGTGTTTTTGTATACATAATGGTTTACATAAATCGGTTTGTAGAATTATCGGTATATGCCTACTCTTTGGTATGTTTCCTATATTTTCATTGCATGTGTCTGGCAGTATAATTATGGTGGAGGGTATCCAAAGTTCGGCCCGGCCGAACTTAACGCTTTTTCACTTGTTTTACATTACGACCATCACAGCTTTCACCCAACTGATTATTTATTGCCAATATTTTAAGATTTTGACAAGAGCACTTCATTTTATAGAAATGAATTGCAATTATATGCAATATGTTCATATTTCGCGAGTTATAACCTTGAAAACCTCAGCTTCAAAGAATTTAAAGGATATTTGTAATTTCCCATATTTTCGTTCGATTTAAGGTAAATGGTGCACCAAACTCCGTATATATTCTTCGATTTCCACGAAATTTAGCATAGCGTACTGAATTGAGTCTAGAATGATGTTTGCCATATATTTATTTTCGTCAGATTCATCATAAATGGTGCACCAAACTCCCAATGTTTGTGTGATTAACATGAAATTTTGCACTACGTATCAAATTGAGACTTGGATGACCCATGGTATTCAGACGAATCTAAATCGGCCCGAATGAAATTACATTTATCATAGGTTGCAGAAAGACATGAGTATGCTCCTTGGAGGGAACATTGGCAGGCAATTTTAAGGATACATATGTACAAAATACCAAAAGTGGTAAAGGGTATCATATAGTCTCACAGTCCGACTTTACTATTTTGTTCCGACTTTACTGATTTGTTCCTTGTGTTGGGGTTGTCGCAATAAAGGCGTATTCTACGATAATATGGAGGATAGTCGATACACGAAATAGTTAGTTTTTACCCTACAAAGTGTGGAATTCTAGGACGATTTAGCAATTCTGCCTTTTAAGTATTTCTTATACAAAAAATCGGACCTGCCGATAATGAAATATAACGGTCAGCATTTAGGCAACTCCCCCATATAATAACACCTGAAGGAAAGAATTGAGATACAAAACTAAAATATTGGGTTCGAGATTGACATATATCGGTCACTAATTGGGCGTAGTCATCATATAATGATAACCCTCAAGTTTCTCTAATTCCTACACTTTGTATAACTTTCGATCTAAATTGGAGTAGTTGGAGGATTATATATCCTACCATGCGTTATCAGCATTGGTTATTGCTTTGGAGTTTTCAAATTTAAAAAAAATCCCCATTAAAAATTACTGAAATTTGTGTTTGGTTTACATAAATCGGTTTATAGAATTAACGGTATATGTCCACTTTTTGGTATGTTCCCTACATTTTCATTGCAAGTGTCAGGCATTGTATACCTATGGCCCGGTCCCCTGTACCACAGTGTAGTGAAGGGTATTAATATTAGCTTGGAAATTTAGCTATATCGGTCATTTATTAGGTACAAACTTTCATTTTATAAAAACCCTAAATATTTGATTATTTGTACACACAATGATCGCAATATTGGTCCAGGTTTAGGTATGTCTCATATAACTTTGCCATATTTTAAAGATTTTGTACTCATGTTTCACCAACCATGCGTTCATAATATAGGTCCACTTTTTGGTATGTTCCCCATTTTTTTATTTCACGTAACTCTCAGTATTCCTATCGTGGAGGGTATCCAAAGTTCGGGTTAGGATTTTTTGCTTTCTTTTTCATAAGAATGATTTACAGCTTCCGGATATAATGAGACGTTTCCTAAAATAAGAATAATTCGATTTAATTATTTAAAATGTTCGCGCCAAATCTACCGTGGAATTATGGTTTTGTGAACATATCAATTTTGATTCCTTGTTAATTTTATTTATCCGAAACGGAACGAACATACATTTTTGTAACTTCCACATTACTTATGAATAAAGCCAGTAAGGTAAGTAGTAAAGGAAGGAGCCAACCATATGATACCATACACAACTACTACTAAACTCTAACATTATGTGTATCTTCAGATTTTTTTTCACTCTATACCGATTGCAGGTCAACAGCTTCTCTTTCTTGTCTTACATCTATACCGAAACATATTAGTCCGGAATAACTTTTACGCTATAATAATAAAATTGTTCAGTGTAAAATTTCTGATATTCGGCTTATGATAGGCTAGGCAATCAGACAAAAATAAAGTTCGAACCATTTCATGGCCGAAATATCATATGGTCATCATCAAAAATTATAGGTGTCGTCCTTGACCATAAGCGCTACATTTCCTTACTCTATTGTGGTCCTTCTAGTGATACGCCATAATACAATAGTATGCCATAAAATGCAAATTTTGTAATTTTCCACACAAAAGGTCCAATTTGGCCCCCTATATCAAACCGGACATACTTATGCTTTGGTCAGATTCGTGTTCGAGTTAGAATTAGAATTTTTTGGTCCATTTTATCCCCTAAATATTTAACAATATTTAACAAAAACAATAGACGACATGTCCTACAAGCAAAATTGTGTGACAATTGGTCCATAACTGTGGCCTGTATAGTGTTTATATGTTATAATGGATAAACGGAAGGACGCCCATGTTTTGACTTAAAAAAATAGTAAGTAAAAATATATGGATATCACACTGCCACCTATACATAACTCATACTATATGAACAACTACGTCCTAGAGTACTGATCAAATGATAATCTGATGTAGCCCAAAACAAATGAAACTTTGAGGAGTCATAAAAGTATGGATATAAATAATTGGTCCAATCTTTACTCTGCCCATAATACAGAGCCTGTATTGAATATATTAATGTTAATAAAGCCTTATGACTAAAACTTAACTCCATCTATACTCCACGTTAACAGTTTGAGGGTGTTAAGTGGCTTAAAAGTTCCAAGGATTATGTTCGTCTTTTTTATTGTATTTTTTTCGGTTTTGGCAAAATGTGCATACAATTACTAATGTATGAAAGTGGGTGTGTGTGTTTGTTTGTGCACGTGTGTGTATGTGTATCCATAGCAAAAGTTTGTTTGAATAAAAATTCAACCAACAAACTAAAAGTGTATTTTAGCGAAAACTAAATTAGCCGAATTACGACACAAAAGAGAAATTTCAGTCAAAATAAATTTTAATTATTCAGCGATAGGTGCCAACATTTGCTAATTATTAACAAAAAAGAAAAGAGTAAAACGGGGGTTTTTGATAATAATTAACGGTAATGATGGAAAGAAATTTCATTATGCGGAGGAGTTGGAGAACGTAATGGAATTAAGTTCCGAGAAAAAAATAATATTACTCAATCATTGGAAATGAGTTTAGTGTGGTTCGAAGCGAATATTCGCAAATAAATAAACCACAAGGGAAAGATGGAAAATGGCAAAAAGGGAAAATGAGAAAGGGGCATGTTACATTTATACTGTGTGAAATTAAAACTTGTTATTCATAATTTAAACTAAGTATGTGTTCATTTTTATTTGTTCTATACTTCAAATTTGTTCATATACTTTTAAATATTTTTCATTGTAACTTGAATTGTTGAGTAGCGTAGAAGGGTCTACAATTGTAAGTTTTGATATCTTTTCATTTTCAATCTGTAACCTAAAATTATATTTTAGTGAATAAACCTGACTATATTCGGATGTTTATCAAAGGCCCTTGCTGTTTTTTCTTACGCCATTAACATTTTCTTTATTCAAATTGGAATTTTGGATATAGAATTTGGCCTCTAACCTTCTTTGGTGTAGTTACGAGTCACAAATTGATATCTTGGAATCAAAGATAATTATCGGCCTTCGATTGCCTGACGTTTTGGATTGGATTTTGTGCCAATTGATTTTAATCCAAGGCGAAATTTATATATGTTTCTACGTAGTGGCAAAATTACGTCTGCCGAAATGCCGCTACATCGTTCTCCGCGACGACAACCGACTTCGGAAAGGTCCGAAGTAATAAATATGATATCTGATAGCGAACCAATTGAACGAAATTCGGAAAGTACAACGACGAATTCACCATTGGGTCAGGAAACAACAACAAACGGACCATTCAGTAGTATTGAACAGGTAACCCAACATTTTGCTAAACAGTTTGAAGAAATGCAAATCTCGATAGCCCGTCAAATGAGCGCTGTACTGTCATTGGTGGAGACAAATAATACGCAAATCCGCGAGTCATTAGCTTCCATGGAAACGTTTCGTAATTTACCGAAATGCAATCCTACAAATTCTGTTCAGTCAACAGTCTCTCTTAGTTTGGCTACTCCGATCGTTTCAACTACTAATACTGCCACGTCAATAAATCAGCTACCAATGTCAACTGTAAATGTGCTTCCATCTACGATAACCTCATCATTTTCGAATCCCGTTGGAATAATTTCAAGTTGTGCTGGTTCTGGAATAAATGGGCGTATTCCAGGTATGCAAAATAATTTATTGGAACCCTCTAATTCAAATACTACGGTACCTGAATCCTCATCTCAAGTTCTTAACAACATAGTGCCACATAGTTATAAAAAGATTTATGATTTGCCTAAGTTTTCTGGTTCTCCTGAGGACAACGTTTATTGAAATATTTAACTGCACCACGACAGAATTCGGATATTCCGATTTACACAACATCATGAGATTACGAAGTTCTTTGCAAGGAAAAGCATATGAGACCGTGGAACCTTTATTATCTAACTCAAAGAACTTGTCAGCAATTATGAATATCCTTGCTGAAACTTATGGAAGACCTGATCAGTTAATAAAGTCTCAGATTCAAAAGGTAAGGGCGCTTCAATCTATTGCCGAGTCAGATTTTGATGGCCTCTTAAACTTTTCAATCAAAATAATTAATATGACAACATTTGTACAATCGGCTGGTGGTGACTATCATCTGGCTAATCCTATTCTACTAAGTGAATTAGTTGCAAAATTGCCAATATCTAGAAGAATTCAATGGGCTGAAAAATGTCTTAGTATGTCAAGTATTCCGAACATAGTTGACCTTTCGAATTGGATGCAGTGTATTCGCAAAGTAATTAACACAGCAACTGATTCACTGCCTGCTTCGGACAAAGTTGTTGAGAAAAGGTCCAAGAGATATGCTTGTGTGAGTTCTTCTGTAGAAGAAAAGTCCTGCAGAATTTGTGGTCTGAAAGAAGTAGTTCATGAGGATTCAGAACTGCAAAATAACGCAGCACGTAATTGTTTAGTAGACGAAACTACTGGGGAGCGGTATTGTTTATTTCAACTGTAAAATTGTATGGACCAGGGATATGAAGGAAATATATGCATTTGTAGACGATGGAGCAAATGTATCAATGGTTGACGAAGATGTTGTAAGGAAATTGGGTATCACTGGCAGACCAGATGTGCTCGAGCTTCAATGGATCAACAGTCAAGTTTCTAGAGAAAAAACACAGGTCGTTGATCTTTATATTAGTAGTGCTGACATGGATACGCCCAAATATCCAATGAAAAATGTGTATGTTACTTCAAACTTAGATCTATCCGAATCTTCAACTTTCCCAAATGAACTTGAAAGACTACAAAAATGTAAAGCCAAAAATGATAATAAGCCTTTCGCACGCCTTTTTGACCGTCCCGTTGATAGAACCCAAAATGTTTGGCCCATTAGGGCCAATAGCCTTAAAATGTAGATTGGGTTGGATTTTGTATGGCCCGATAGAAAATAAAAAGGCAAAAAGCTGTTCCTGTCACTATCGAGGATTTAAAGAGGATGTTAAAAAATTAGTGGAACTTGATGAAATGATGAAGTATTATTTTGGTTACAAACTTTCGGAGAAAAACTCCTGTAAAGAATTTAATATCTAAGAAAGATGAGAGAGCTTTAGAAATATTGGATCGTACAACAATAAAAAAGGGGGATCGTTTTGAGTCTGGATTACTTTGGGAAGATGATAACGTCGCTCTTCCTGAATCGTACGGTATGGCATTTAAAAGACTCCCTACGGTCGAAAGAAAAATGGAAAAGAATGAAACATTTGCCAAAGAATATCGGGATAAAATTCAAGAATATGTTGATAAAGGATACGCGAGAATTATGTCGGAGAAGGAGGCAAGAACTCAATCCTATAAAACTTTTTATTTGCCTCATTTTGGGGTTATAAATCCAAATAAAAATGAGTTACGATTTGTTTTTGACGCTGCGGCAGAAGTAAATGGATTTTTCTCTGAATAAAACTCTCTTGCCAGGACCTGATATAAATCAACCCCTTTTAGCTATACTGTTAAAATTCCGTCAGTCAAAATTTGCGGTGTGCGGGGATTTAAAAGAAGTGTTTCACCAAGTAATTATATCGCGACAAGATCAGTATGCTCAACGTTTTTTGTGGAGAGATGGTGATCCGTCTAAGCCTTTGAAAACATATGTAATGCAACGACTCATATTTGGTGCAACATGTTCCCCGACAATTGCACAATTTGTGAAGAATAAGAATGCCCAAGAATTTGCTAATATGTATCCGAGAGCAGTGAAAGGAGTTGTGGAAAGACACTATGTAGATGATTATGTGGACTGCTTCGACTCGGAAGAGGAAGCTGTCGCTGTATCTGAAGCAGTACGGGCAATTCACAAATCGGGTGGATTTGAAATGCATAATTTGCTTACTAATTCAGATCATGTAGCCGAGAGGTTTGGGATAAAAATGGAGGAAGGTGTCGTAAATGTTGATAAAACCACAGAGAGAATTCTTGGAATGCACTGGGTTCCCAAAACTGATAATTTTATATTTGTTCTTGATTCTACAAGGCTTCAAACTAAGTCATTACATTTAAGCGAGCTCCGACCAAAAGAGAATTGTTAAGCATTTCAATGTCAGTTTTCGATCCATATGGGTTTGTTGCGAATTTTATGATTTGTTCCAAATTAGAAATTTAGAAATTGGTTGGAAGAGTTGATAAGACTTGAAGCTTTTAAAATTCCACGACATTATTTTACCAACGGTCTTAATGAGAAATTGCAGTTACACATTTTCTGCGATGCTAGTGAACAGGCACTAGCAGCCGTAGCGTACTGGAGAATCGACTATGGAAAAGATAACGTTGATATTGCCTTTGTCATAGGAAAGATCTTCTATGCACCGCTTCGTTATCATTCCGTT
>NW_026885235.1:0-64585 GCF_032173495.1 Musca vetustissima | reverse complement strand
GCCTCTTTTGGAGCTTGAAAAAATATTCTTTAAAAAATCCACGCCTCTTTTGGAGCTTGAAAAAATATTCTTTAAAAAATCCACGCCTCTTTTGGAGCTTGAAAAAATATTCTTTAAAAAATCCACGCCTCTTTTGGAGCTTGAAAAAATATTCTTTAAAAAATCCACGCCTCTTTTGGAGCTTGAAAAAATATTCTTTAAAAAATCCACGCCTCTTTTGGAGCTTGAAAAAATATTCTTTAAAAAATCCACGCCTCTTTTGGAGCTTGAAAAAATATTCTTTAAAAAATCCACGCCTCTTTTGGAGCTTGAAAAAATATTCTTTAAAAAATCCACGCCTCTTTTGGAGCTTGAAAAAATATTCTTTAAAAAATCCACGCCTCTTTTGGAGCTTGAAAAAATATTCTTTAAAAAATCCACGCCTCTTTTGGAGCTTGAAAAAATATTCTTTAAAAAATCCACGCCTCTTTTGGAGCTTGAAAAAATATTCTTTAAAAAATCCACGCCTCTTTTGGAGCTTGAAAAAATATTCTTTAAAAAATCCACGCCTCTTTTGGAGCTTGAAAAAATATTCTTTAAAAAATCCACGCCTCTTTTGGAGCTTGAAAAAATATTCTTTAAAAAATCCACGCCTCTTTTGGAGCTTGAAAAAATATTCTTTAAAAAATCCACGCCTCTTTTGGAGCTTGAAAAAATATTCTTTAAAAAATCCACGCCTCTTTTGGAGCTTGAAAAAATATTCTTTAAAAAATCCACGCCTCTTTTGGAGCTTGAAAAAATATTCTTTAAAAAATCCACGCCTCTTTTGGAGCTTGAAAAAATATTCTTTAAAAAATCCACGCCTCTTTTGGAGCTTGAAAAAATATTCTTTAAAAAATCCACGCCTCTTTTGGAGCTTGAAAAAATATTCTTTAAAAAATCCACGCCTCTTTTGGAGCTTGAAAAAATATTCTTTAAAAAATCCACGCCTCTTTTGGTCGACCCTTGAAAAAAGTCTTCTTTAAAAAATCCACGCCTCTTTTGGAGCTTGAAAAAATATTCTTTAAAAAATCCACGCCTCTTTTGGAGCTTGAAAAAATATTCTTTAAAAAATCCACGCCTCTTTTGGAGCTTGAAAAAATATTCTTTAAAAAATCCACGCCTCTTTTGGAGATTGAAAAAATATTCTTTAAAAAATCCACGCCTCTTTTGGAGCTTGAAAAAATATTCTTTAAAAAATCCACGCCTCTTTTGGAGCTTGAAAAAATATTCTTTAAAAAATCCACGCCTCTTTTGGAGCTTTAAAAAATATTCTTTAAAAAATCCACGCCTCTTTTGGAGCTTGAAAAAATATTCTTTAAAAAATCCACGCCTCTTTTGGAGCTTGAAAAAATATTCTTTAAAAAATCCACGCCTCTTTTGGAAAAAATATTCTTGAAAAAATATTCTTTAAAAAATCCACGCCTCTTTTGGAGCTTGAAAAAATATTCTTTAAAAAATCCACGCCTCTTTTGGAGCTTGGAGCTTGAAAAAATATTCTTTAAAAAATCCACGCCTCTTTTGGAGCTTGAAAAAATATTCTTTAAAAAATCCACGCCTCTTTTGGAGCTTGAAAAAATATTCTTTAAAAAATCCACGCCTCTTTTGGAGCTTGAAAAAATATTCTTTAAAAAATCCACGCCTTTTTTGGAGCTTGAATAAATATTCTTTAAAAAATCCACGCCTCTTTTGGAGCTTGAAAAAATAATCTTTAAAAAATCCACGCCTCTTTTGGAGCTTGAAAAAATATTCTTTAAAAAATCCACGCCTCTTTTGGAGCTTGAAAAAATATTCTTTAAAAAATCCACGCCTCTTTTGGAGCTTGAAAAAATATTCTTTAAAAAATCCACGCCTCTTTTGGAGCTTGAAAAAATATTCTTTAAAAAATCCACGCCTCTTTTGGAGCTTGAAAAAATATTCTTTAAAAAATCCACGCCTCTTTTGTTACTTGAAAAAATATTCTTTAAAAAATCCACGCCTCTTTTGGAGCTTGAAAAAATATTCTTTAAAAAATCCACGCCTCTTTTTGAGCTTGAAAAAATATTCTTTAAGCAATCCACGCCTCTTTTGGAGCTTAAAATTAAAAAAGTCACGCCTTGTGTTGGCCTTGAAAAACTATTCTTTAAAAAAATTAGTTATCCCTTAAAAAAAGCTATTACTTAAAAAATCCACGCCTATTTTGGCCTTGAAAAAAAATATTTTTTTAAAAATCCTCGTTTCAATCTGAATCTGGTCTTTGAAAAAAATATTTTTTATCGTCCTCTAGTTTTTGTTCTCCCCACATTTATTTTCCGAGAGTATTTGCCTTTTATGAACATATTAATTTCCAGCTTCCCCGCCACCTCCTCCTAAAATATGTAACAATCGATCGATCCATAATGGCTTGTTTGATTGATGGCTTCGATAAATTTCTGTCATTTGATTGAATCATTTTATTTGGTTTGCTTGTTTCTTTGTAACTTTTACATATTTCTGAACGCCAACAACAATTGCGTTCATGTAATCTGAATATGAGTACACAGGCAGACATCGTTGATCGCTGAGCAAGCCTGCCTAGCTGCCAGGGAACGTTTGGTACAACAAGGAGGGCGTATTTGATTTGTTTCAATAATCATAAGAAACGACATTTTATTTCATTTCGTTTCATTTGGATTTGGATTTGAACGCGTGCGTATTTAGAAATCCACTGGGGTGTCGGTTTGTGGGTTCCACAACAATTTTCAATATGATTTGTTATTATGATGACGATGGCGATGATGATGATGGAGGCTATGATGTTTATAATTAAAACGGCGCCACAAAATCATAAATGCATAAAAACATGAAAATATTGCATAAAATGTAAAACTCACTCCCATAAAACCTCAAGTGTACGAGCATGTAATGGAATTCTTAAATAGGATTGCAGTGTGTTTTTTCATTATTTTTCACGGGGCACAGGGTGTAAGGGGTATTGGAATGATGAAAATACTTCCAAGCTCCCGTCAGCAAAGCCCATAATTTTTCTAGCACCCCCAGAAGTGGGGATATTGTAGAGAATATTTTACAAGGGCCCGCAGAGACACGGATTTTGAAAGGAAATTTTTTAGGACCACAAAAAGTGCGAATTTTTTAACAATGTTTTTTCAAAGAACCTATTTTGAAGAATATTTTTTTCAATAACCTTTTTTAATTTTTTTTTTCAAACCCCATCTGCCAACGTGCCAGTTACCCTTTTCATTCAACGAACATTACCCCCAATATAGGTTCTGAATGTTGACATTGATAATTGAAATACTTATCCATGCGAAGGAAGAACGAACAACGAACAACTCAATTGTTTGGTAGGGACACCGCAACATGCAACCGCAAAACCTCCTCGCTCGTTTGACATTGTTTGGCACGCATATTTGTTGTCGGGGCGGCGGTCTACCGTCCGATCCGTAATTACATGAAGTGGCAGTCCACCAGAACAAAAGAAAACCACAGCCTTCTTCAAGTGGTCCACACGAACAATATGCTGTTTTTTTCATTTCATCTTTTGTCGATATCCACACACTTCTGGTATTTGTCTGCGATTTTTCGTTGATTATTAAGGCGACATTTGTAATCGAAATGAAAATTTACAGTGGGGTCATGAGATTTGCAAAGAATATTTTTTCAAGCACCAAATCAGCTAAGGCGTGGATTTTTTAAAGAATATTTTTTCAACTAATAAAAGAGGCGTGGATTTTTTAAAGAATATATTTTCAAGTAACAAAAGATGCGTGGATTTTTTAAAGAATATTTTTCAAGTAACAAAAGAGGCGTGGATTTTTGTAACAGGCAAAAGGAAACGAGATACACACTTGGTTCCTTTCGAGAATATGCATAAAATCACTTTCTGAGTCGATTTATGCATGTCCGTCCGGCTGTCTGTCTGTCGATGTTAAATTGTAAACAGGTCGCATTTATAATCCGAATTGGATGAAATTTGGCACAGGTCACTTATTTGGCCAAAGGACGAACCCTATTAAAATTTGCGAAAAATCGGTTCAGATTTAGATATAGCTCCCATATATAATTTTGTCCGATTTAATGTAAACGGTACCTATATATCTTTCGATTTGCACGAAATTTGGTACAGCGTAATGAAATAGGTCTAAAATGATGTGTGTCAAGTTTCCTGAAAATCGGTTCAGATTTAGATATAGCTCCCATATATAGTTTCTTCCGATTTAAGGTAAATGGTGCACCAAAGTCCCTAAATATGCTTCGATTTACACAAAATTTGGCACAGCGTAAAGAATTTGGTCTAGAATGATGTGTGTTAAGTTTCCTGAAAATCGGTTCAGATTTAGATATAGCTCCAATATATATTTTCGTCCGATTTAAGGTAAATGGTGCACCAAAGCCCCTATATAGCTTTCGATTGGCACGAAATTTGGCACAGCGTAATGAAGTAGGTCTAGAATGATGTGTGTCAAGTTTCCAGAAAATCGGTTCAGATTTGGATATAGCTCCCATATATTTTTTCGTCCGATTTAAGGTAAATGGTGTACCAAAAACCCTATATATCTTTCGATTTGTACGAAATTTGGCACAGCGTAATAAATTAGGTCTAGAATGATGTGTGTTAAGTTTAGTAAAAATCGGTTCAGATTTGGATATAGCTCCCATATATTTTTCGTCCGATTTAAGGGAACCCCCCCCCATTCTCGATATTAATTTTTCAAGATTTTCAATGGGCTGGTAAATCAAAACCAATGCTTGTTAAGGTTTGTAACTTTACACATATATATTTGAAGATTTAAAAATTAAGAAAAATAATTTACAAAAAATTTTTGTTATTGTTTTGTTGTTGTTTTTTGTAATTAAAGAAAAGTCCTTATTTTTGATGGCGGGCATGATAACTCCTCACTGGAACATCGGAATCCGAAAATTCCAACGGTGTTAGAAAGAGTACACATCTGGCTCTCGTATGAACAAGGATTATTGACTTCGCTCTAAAATTAACAAAATGGTGGACCTTTGAAAAAATATTTTTGAAAAATCGCCGTTTTTTTACCAAATTCCAAGTTAAAAAATAAGGAAGATCTTCACCGATTGGCTTTATCTTAGTTCATACGATAGCTATACACTCACAGAGAAACGTGTAAAAATTTGAAGTCGATTGGGTTATTAGTTTTTGAGTTATCGTTCCCGCCATTCGCAAAAAAATGTTTAGAGAAAAACTCGTTTAAATTTTGAGAAACCCTTCAGCCGTCACTTGATGCTGACACAATAAATCGGCTATATCTTTAAGAGTTGTTGAGATTTTTATTTGAAATTTTGTAGGGATATTCTTTAATTAGTGTAGATTCCAATTATATCAACAACATTTCTGACCCCGAGAATGGGGGGGTCCCCTTAAGGTAAATGGTGAACCAAAGTCCCAATATATTTTTCGATTTGCTCGAAATTTGGCATAACGTACTGAATTGAGCCTAGAATGATGTCTGCCAAGTTTCGTGAAAATCGGTTCAGATTTAGATATAGCTTCCTTATATAGTTTCATCCGATTTCATGTAAATGGTGCACCAAAGTCCGTATATATCCTTCGATTTGCACGAAATTTGGCATAACGTACTGAATTGAGCCTAGAGTGATGTCTGCCAAGTTTCGAGAAATTCGGTCCAGGTTTAGATATAGCTCCCATATATAGTTTCGTCCGATTTCATGTAACTGGTGCCCCAAAGTCCCTATATATCTTTCAATTTGCACGAAAGCTCGCATAATGTGCTGAATTGAGCCTAGAGTGATGTCTGCCAAGTTTCGAGAAAATCGGCCCAGGTTTAGATATACCTCCCAAATATATTTTCGTCCGATTTCATGTAAATGGTGCCCCAAAGTCCCTATATATCTTGCGATTTGCACGAAATTTGGCATAACGTACTGAATTGAGCCTAGAGTGATGTTTGCCTTGTTTCGTGAAAATCGGTCTAGATTTAGATATAGCTCCCATTTATTATAAATTGATTTTAAGTAATTGACGCACCAAGGAACCAATAGGCTGATAGGAACAAAAAGTTCTAAAATTACTCCTCATGTTAGTCAGATTGACATCAAAGTTTGCACAGCATACAAAATTGAGCATAGAATTACGTAGTTGCATTTTCTAGAAGTACAGATATAGCCCAACGGATGACCTATTTATATTTGTTTGAAGTCGATTTACATTCTTTATGGATAGATCTAGGTAGATTCACATTTAGATAAATATCACATATTTTATTTCATCCAATTTCATGTTAATAGTCCTGTTTAATACATTCATAGTGGGGAAGGGTATCATATAGTCGGCCCCGTCCGACTTTACTACTTTCCTTACTGGTTTTTTCAAGGACCTGGTGGCTTTCTCTTTTGTTGGGTTTAGAGGATATATTTTTCAAAGACCTTGGTGCCGAATTTTCTCAATTATCTCCACAGTTATATTTCGTCAATAGCGTGACATTGATTTTCATTAATTGAAAGGAAAATTATTATATATGTGTGCATGTCAGTGTGGCAACAATCATAACATCGATGACCATGACAATTATTACGATGAGATGTTGTATTCAATTTGTCCGCATTAGTCGCTCTCCAGCCAATAACGACAGTCATTGCCATTGAAAAAGGGTGAAAGAAGCAGTAGAGGAGGAAGGTGCTGAACCCTACACAAGTGTTTAGTGATAGTTGTGTAGGGTATCATATGCCTAAATTTCTGCGGATCTATATTCATCTAGAGCGACTAGAGCTACAAAATAAAGTTTTTGGTCCATTTCATCCTATAAATATTTACCGATCATTACCAAAACCAAAAGGGATCTTCCTTGGCCCGAACTGAACCGGCATGTAACAATTCGTGACAATTGGTCCTTAATTGTGTTTAAAAATTACAATGGACGGACACACACACATGTCTAGATCTACTCAGCTAGTTAACATATTTCGATCGGTATATTAAACGGTTGGTCTAGGGCCAAATTGTTGGGGCCGTACAAATACCCTTTCAACATAGTTGTGTAGGGTATAAAAAGAACGAATTAAGGAAAAGTAAGGCCCAAGTTTTATTCCTTGCTAATGAAGAGGATTGGTGCTGCTTTGTTGCTGGACTTGTTGGCATCCTCTTTTGAGGTGATTGCAACCAAACACTTGTAACGCCATATCCCTGTAGAGATATGTTGTTGGTCTCTTTGGTGTGGTAATCTGTGAGCACTTCACTCAGATGGGCATCATCGGTGGTGGTGGTGTGACAGCTCCTTTACCTTTGTTGTTGTTGTAAGTGTCATAAATATTAAATTTCATAATTTGTTGGTGTTCATCTCCTTCGCTAGGGTAGTTGAGGTTTTCTTGTTGTGGTTTTTTCCTCTTCTTGAAATAAACCTCTTTTAGAAAGAAAAATTCACTCTTCAAATTCCTGCGGATTATATTTTGTTGTCAAGCTCTTCTTACAAATTGTGTGTGTGTGTGTTTTTGTATTTTTTTTTTTTTTTTTTTGATAAAGGTGTTGATTGATAAATAATTCATTGGATTGCACTTGAAAATCTTCTCAACTGCCAAAGAAGGACGTTCCCAAAAAAAATCTAGACGGACATTCCATTCAGACATCTCCAATGACATGCTGTTCTTAAGAGTAGCCTGTTGTGGTTCTTTTTGTTGTTGTTCTATTCCTTCAGTTTCAAAACAATTTTTCCACAGAATTGTTTTGTTCCAATTTTTGATTCGATTTTTTGTTTGTTTTAGTAGATTTTTATGGTTATATGCTTTCGGATTGGTTTGCCAGCATCTGCATTGGGAACGCCGATGATTTAATGTCTTTTGTTTTTGGGTGTTTTTTTTTTTTTTTGTAGTGGGAACTAATTGTTATTAATCAAATTTCAAGTGTTATTTTTCATGTTTCAATTATAAATACCATATTTTTGTGGTCTTCACAATAAAATTGGAGCACAGACAGACAAAAATACTCTTCCAGAAAAATAAATGACAAATGAGATCGAAAAAAATATTCTATTTCACAAACCAATTAGCAAACATTGTATGGAACATTTTTGTTTTGGATCTTCATGATATGTGGACAGTGGTTTAAACAATATATTTCTAAGGAGGCGTGTATTTTTAAAGAATATTTTCTCAGGGATCAGCAGAGGCGTGGATTTTTAAAGAATATTTTTTCAGGGACCAACAAAGGTGTAGATTTTTAAAGAATATTTTTTCAAGGACCAGGCGTGGATTTTTTAAAGAATATTTTTTCAAGGACCAGGCGTGGATTTTTTAAAGAATATTTTTTCAAGGACCAGGCGTGGATTTTTTAAAGAATATTTTTTCAAGGACCAGGCGTGGATTTTTTAAAGAATATTTTTTCAAGGACCAGGCGTGGATTTTTTAAAGAATATTTTTTCAAGGACCAGGCGTGGATTTTTTAAAGAATATTTTTTCAAGGACCAGGCGTGGATTTTTTAAAGAATATTTTTTCAAGGACCAGGCGTGGATTTTTTAAAGAATATTTTTTCAAGGACCAGGCGTGGATTTTTTAAAGAATATTTTTTCAAGGACCAGGCGTGGATTTTTTAAAGAATATTTTTTCAAGGACCAGGCGTGGATTTTTTAAAGAATATTTTTTCAAGGACCAGGCGTGGATTTTTTAAAGAATATTTTTTCAAGGACCAGGCGTGGATTTTTTAAAGAATATTTTCTCAAGGACCAGCAGAGGCGTGGATTTTTAAAGAATATTTTCTCAGGGACCAGCAGAGGCGTGGATTCTTAAAGAATATTTTCTCAGGGACCAGCAGAAGCGTAGATTTTTAAAGAATATTTTCTCAGGGACCAGCAGAGGCGTAGATTTTTAAAGAATATTTTCTCAGGGACCAGCAGAGGCGTGGATTTTTAAAGAATATTTCGTTCAAGATCCACAGAGACGTGGATTTTTAAAGAATATTTTTTTCAAAGATCCACAGAGGCGTGGATTTTTTAAAGAATATTTTCTTCAAAGATCCACAGAGGCGTGGATTTTTAAAGAATATTTCGTTCAAGATCCACAGAGGCGTGGATTTTTAAAGAATATTTCGTTCAAGATCCACAGAGGCGTGGATTTTTAAAGAATATTTCGTTCAAGATCCACAGAGGCGTGGATTCTTAAAGAATATTTCGTTCAAGGATCCACAGAAGTGTGGATTTTTTAAGAATACTTTTTCAACGATCCACAGAAGTGTGGATTTTTTAAGAATACTTTTTCAAGGATCCACAGAAGTGTGGATTTTTTAAGAATACTTTTTCAAGGATCCACAGAAGTGTGGATTTTTTAAGAATACTTTTTCAAGGATCCACAGAATTTTAAAAAAAAAAATCTTTTTTCAAAGATCCACAGAGGCGTGGATGTTTATACCCTCCACAACTATGTTGTCAGGGTATTATTATACCCTACACAACTATGTTGTCAGGGTATTACAGCTTTGTGCAGCCCCAAAAGTTTGTAACGCCGCGAAATATTGGTCCTAGTCCTTTAAGTATACCGATCGTCATATCTCGACTAGCTGAGTCGATCTAGACATGTGTGTCCGTCCGTATGTCCATTATAATTTCTAAACACAATACAGGCCACAGTTATGGACCAATCTTTACGAAATTTTGCATGTAGCGTGGGTTCTGGCCAATGAAGACCCCTATTGTTTTTGGAAAAGATCGGTTAATATTTAAGGGATGAAATGGACCAAATACTTTATTTTTGTCTGATATTCTGGTCGCTCCAAAGACCGTAATTATAGTTCGAACATCGCGATTTTTTACATGGAGAAGGGGGTCGGGCCAAAGAATAAGTATGCCGGTCAATATTTAGCGGGTCAAATGGAACCTGACTTTTGTGTGAAAAATGACAAACTGTGTATTCTATTGCGTATATATTTATTCCTGATGGATATAGACCCGAGAAGTTGATAGTATATCCAGTAGGAGTGGTTAACATTTTAATTGATACCAATTATATTGTCGTATGTAGTCGGATGTGGGAGTTACACTTAAATATTTACAGTTACTTACGTATTTAGATATTATTTAATAACCCATACCACACTAGAGGGCGGAAATATAGCACTGATTGCTTTGAAATTTTCCATGAGGTTCCACTTATAGTCATGGACAACGTTTATAATTTTCGGTGATGATCAGATAATAATTTTGGGATGAAATGGACTGAAAACATAATTTCTTATGTTTTTTTTTTGAGTCGATCTATAGGCCACAATTGAAAGCCAAAACTCACAACACAACCCACGTTGAAGGGAATCTGGACAAGAAATTAGAAGGGCTTTACTGAATATTAGTAATATTTGTTGACCTCTAGTCGGTAAAGAGGGTGCAACTATCGCGAAATATTGCCCAATTTCAGAATATAAAACCACGCAAAGTTAGATTTTCGTGGAAGTTGTGTAGGGTATCATATGGTCGGCCCCGTCCGACTATACTGCTCCGCTCACTGGTTAAAGAATATTTTTTTAAATCCACAGAATTTTTAAAAAATATTTTTTCTAAGATCCATAGAGGCATGAATTTTTAAAGAATATTTTTTTCAAAGATCCGACGTACAAACCAGTAAAGAAAGTAGTAAAATCGGGCTGGGGCGACTATATAATACCCTTCACCACTTTGAGTATATTATACAAATCTACCCAAACAATTTCATGTCAATGTTCCTTCGAAAAAAATTGAACGAATTTATGAACAAATTGAACAAATTATGACCTTTATCTATGTAAATCGATTTAAAGCACACTTGATGCACACTATTCGGTATGCTGCACCGATCAAATTTAATCTCAATCAGACACCCGTTCGAAATATGTATGAAAACTGTGTGTGCATCTGCACCAATAAAAAAAAAATGTCATAACGTAATTCTAGTCTCAATTTGATTCGATGTGCAAAATTTCGTGTCAATCGGAAAAAACATTAAGAGTTTGTTGCACCTTTAATCTAAAATCTGACGATATTTTATATGGGATGTATAAGTAAATCTGAACCGATTTTCACGAAACTTAACACACATAGTTTCTACCTTAATTCAGTACGCTGTGCAAAATTTTGTCCAAATCGAAAGATATGTAGGGACTCTGGTAAACCATTTATATTAAATCGGACAAAAATATATATGGGTGCTATATCTAAATCTGAACCGATTTTCACGAAACTTAACACACGTAATTCTAGACTCAATTCAGTACGCTATGCCAAATTTCGTGCAAATCGAAAGATATATAGGGTTTTTGGTACACCATTTACACTAAATCGGAGGAAAATATATATAGGAACTATATCTAAATCTGGATCGATTTTCAGGAAACTTAACACACATCATTCTAGACCTAATTCAGTACGCTGTTCCAAATTTCGATTTAATCGAATGATATATAGACTTTGGTACACAATTTACATTAAATCGGACGAAAAAATATATGGGAGCTATATCTAAATCTGGATCGATTTTCAGGAAACTTAGCACACATCATTCTAGGCCCAATTCAGTACGCTGTTCCAAATTTCGAGCTAATCGAATGACAATTTACATTAAATCGGACGAAAATATATATGGGAGCTATATCTGAATCTGAACCGATTTTCACGAAACTTAGCACACATCATTCTAGGCCTAATTCCGTACGCTGTTCCAAATTTCGAGCTAATCGAATGACAATTTACATTAAATCGGACGAAAATATATATGGGAGCTATATCTAAATCTAGAGCGATTTTCAGGAATCTTAACACACATCATTCTAGACTCAATTCAGTACGCTATGCCAAATTTAGTCCAAATCAAAAATATATAGGAACTTTCGTGCACCATTTACATTAAATCGGACGTAGATATATATGGGAGCTATATCTAAATCTGAACCGATTTTCACGAAATTTAACACACATCACTCTAGACTTTTTTCAGGGCGCTATGCCAAATTTCGTCCAAATCGAAAGGTATATAGGGACTTTGGTGTACCATTTCCATTAAATCGGCCGAACATATATATGGGAGCCATATCTAAAACTGAACCGATTTTCACAAAACTTAACCCACGTCATTCTAGATTCAATTCAGTACAATGTGCCAAATTTCCTCCAAATCGAAAGATATATAGGGACTTTGGTGTACCATTTCCATCAAATCGGTCGAACATATATATGGAAGCTATATCTAAATCTGAACCGAATTTCAACAGGGTTCGTCCCTGGGCCAAATAGATAAGCTATGTGAAATTTCAACCAATTCGGATCATAAATGCGACCTGTACCTGGTTTACAATTTTACATCAACAGACGGACGGACGGACGGACCGACCGACGGACATGCATAAATCGACTCAGAAAGTGATTCTATTCATATTCTCAATAGGTACTTATGGGTCTATCTCTTTTCCTTTTGCCTGTTTCAAACATATGTACAAAGACATAATACCCTGTACCACAGTGTGGTGAAGGATATAAGAAGACCTATCCCGTTATTGCCATTTTTGAAAATAAGCAAACAAAATTTTGCAAAAATTTAAAAAAATTAGAACAACTATTTGTTGTTGTTGCTTCCGATGTTATTGTTTTATTTCTTTGTCCAAACAAATCATAAAAAAGAACGGAATTATTTTTACGCAACCTAATTACTTGGAACGTAAACATAGATATTAAGGAACATGGCATTGTCGTGTTGGTTGTTGGCGTCATAAACACTAACAACGACAACAACAACAATACCAAAATCCACAACAACAGCAGCAGCACAAATAGTAGCAATTTGTTGACGCCAACGCTGAAAATTTTGAATTTAAATTTGGCCAGTCCAGTCCAGTCCAATCTTTTTTTCTAATGGATCTCCAAAACGAAATATGTCCAAACATTGAGACCCAGTTGTTGTTGCTGCCGTTGTTTGTCGATGATTGAGTGGCGCTTCGCATCGAGTAATCAACAATTTTTATTTGATTTAAAAATAGAATAACAAAAACAGAAAAAAAAACAACGACAACTACTAGGAAATTAGTATTATCAGTTCGACACCCCCACCTAGCCAGGCCCCGGCTATGCAAATGACATTTTAGGGAGGAAGGGAAGGTGGTAGTTAATTAAACAAAAATAATAAAAAAGTGTTGTTTTTTTTGCAAAATTCTTTGTCTAATTACTTGTCAACCCAAAGCTCCCCCTTCCACATTTTTGTTTTTTTTTCAAAAGTAATTGTCTCACTCACTTGTTGCTGTCGTTGTGACAGCCGTAAAATCGCTCTTTATGACTTGTCAACAATTCAAACTAATTAAATGATAGTGACCGCTGATAGCCTCCGCATATTCTAATGGGTCGGTTGTGGAGATAGCCGAAGAGAGGCAAAAAAAATTGCTATTGGGGTTTTCTGATAAGGCTTGGTGTTGGCTGGCGCTCATAATTTTGACGTCTGATTAATTCGTATGGTACGCAAATTGTAGCGCCGCCATTCAAATAATTTATAAATAAATTTCCATTTTTTATATTTGGAAGTTAATAGAAGAGAATAATCTTTGGTATAAAACGAGATGACTGGTTGAAGGTTAGTTTAAAATAAATATAAACTTTTTCTCATGAAAAACTTATTTGGCAGACAAATTGTAGAAATTATTGTAGGAGGTCCAACAAAAGATGTAAGACCTTCGTCTACTATTAGGTGACGATTTACAAAATGACGAAGCGCCCTGTTGCGAAACTTGCATATGCGTATTAAATTCAAATTTTCCAAGGTTCGAAATTTGTCTTCATTCTAGAAACAGTCCATATCAAAGCAGATTTTTGTTGTAGCGATGGATAATTAATCTACACACCTACAATTGCTTCCATGGTGTACACATGTTTTTGCTCAACCGTTTTGGAAGTGTGTTCATGGCTCAGAACGTTAAGTGGTCTGGCAATATTTGTGTTGCTCTAAGGACCGAAGTTCGAGCCTTAGCCCTTACAAGTTATCAACATATGACCTTTGTAAAGCCACATAGCCCAATATGCCTGATGAGCTGCTTAACCAACGGCGAAACGCGTCGCATTATGGTGGGTACGTAGGTTCTTCATTGCAAAACTTAGATCATTAAGCTCGACTCGAAAGAGTATAAATAACTCACATAAAATATTTAAAAACTAGTGAGCGGAGCAGTATAGTCGGGCGGGGCCGACCATATAATACCCTACACAACCTCCACGAAAATATAACTTTATGTGGTTCGATATTCTGAGCTTGGGCAACATTTCGATATTTGCACCCTCTTGACCGACTTGGAGTCAACAAATATTACTAATATTCAGTACAGCCTTTGTAATTACTTGTCCAGAGTCCCTTCACCGTTGATTGTGTTGTGATGTTCGGCTTTCAATTGTGGCCTATAGATCGACGCAAAAAACACAAACAATTAAGTTTTCGGTCCATCTCATCCCAATATTATTCTCTGATCATCACCGAAAATTGTAGGCGTTATCCTTGACCACAACAGGAATCTTATGGAAAATTTCAATGCGATCATCGCTATATTTCCGTCCTCTAGTGTGGTTATGGGTTAGTAAATAATGTATCAGTACGTAGACACCTGTAAATATTTAAGTGTAACTCCTACATCTGAG
Source organism: Musca vetustissima (assembly GCF_032173495.1). Lineage (NCBI taxonomy): Eukaryota > Metazoa > Arthropoda > Insecta > Diptera > Muscidae > Musca > Musca vetustissima. The sequence continues at coordinate 49,981 of NW_026885235.1, read as the reverse complement.
TGCATACGACCATAAAACTGGTCAACCACTCCTCTTGAACATTCTATCCACTTCTCGGTCTAGGTCCTTCAGGGGCAAATATATACGCCATAGAATACAAATTTTGTAATTTATCACACAAAAGTCAGGGTCCATTTGACCCGCTAAACATTGACCAATCCTTATAAAAAGGCATGATTATTCTTTGGCCCGATCCCCTTCTCCATGTAAAATTTCACGATGTTCGGGCCATAATTGCGGCCCCTGGAGCGACCAGGAAAACCGACAAAAATTTAGTATTTGGTCCATTTCACCCCCTAAATATTAACCGATCTTTACCAAAAACAATAGGGGTCTTCATTAGGAAGAACCCATCCTACATGCAAAATTTCGTGAAGATTGGTCCATAACAGTGGCCTGTATCGTGTTTACAAATTATAATGGACAGACGGACGGACACACATGTCTAGATCGACTCAGCTAGTCGAGATATGACGATCGGTATGCTTAAAGGTAGGTCTAGGACCAATATTTCAGGGCGTTACAAACCCTGACAACATAGTTCTGCAGGGTATAATAATTTTTATGATGTTGAAAAATATTTCTAAATATCCCGCGATTTTTATACCCTTCACCACACTGTGTCTTTGTGTATATGTTTGTAAGAGGCAAAAGGAAACGAGGTTCCTTTTGAGAATATGTATAGAATCACTTTTTAGGTCGATTTATGCATATCCGTCCGTCTGTCCATGTTAAATTTTAAACAATTTACAGACAGCATTTATTATCCGAATTGGATGAATCTGTTCAGACTTAGATATAGCTCCCATAAATGGTGTGTGCAAAGTTTCGTGAAAATCTGTTCAGATTTAGATATAGCTCTCATATATATTTTCGTCCGATTTTAGGTAAATGGTGCACCAAAGCCCCTACATATCTCTCGATTTGCAAGATATTTGGCACAGAATACTGAATTGAGTTTAGAATAATGTGTGCTAAGTTTTGTGAAAATCGGTTCAGACTTCGATATAGCTCCCATATATAGTTTCGTCCGATTTTTGGTAAATGTTGCACCAAAGTCCCTATATATCCTTCAATTTGCACGGAATTTAGCACAGCGTACTAAATTAAGTCTAGAGTAATGTGTGTTATGATTCATGAAAATCGGTTCAGATTTAGATATAGCTCTCATATATATTTTCGTTCGATTTAATGTAAATGGTGCACCAACAACCCTATATATCTTTCGAATTGCACGAAATTTGGCATATCGGTTCAGATTTAGATACACCTCTGATTTTAGGTAAATGGTGCATCAACGTCCCTAAATATCTTTTAATTTGCACGAAATTTGGTACAGTGTAATGAATTAGGTCTAGAATGATGTGTGCTAAGTTTCGTAAAAATCTGTTCAGATTTAGATATAGCTCCCATATATATTTTCGTCCGATTCTAGGTAAATGGTGCACCAAAGTCCCTATATATCCCTATATATTTGCACGGAATTTGGCATAGCGTACTGAATTGAGTGTAGAACGACGTGTGTTAAATTTCGTTAAATCGGTTCAGATTTAGATATAGCTTCCATATATATTTTCGTCCGATTTTAGGTAAATGGTACACCAAAGTCCCTATATATCTTTCAATTTGCACAGAATTTGGCATATCATACTGAATTGAGTCTAGAATTATGAGTGCTAAGTTTCGTGGAAATCGGTTCAGGTTTAGATATATATTTCGTCCGATTTAATTTAAATGGTGTACCAAAGTCCGAATATATTTTTGATTTGCACGAAATTTGGCATAGCTTACTGAATTGAGTCTAGAATCGTGTGAAGACTCGTTCAGATTTAGATATAGCTCCCATATATATTTTCATCCGATTTTACATAAATGGTGCCCCAATTTTGCACAACGTATCAAATTGAGACTTGAATGACGTTATTGGATTTTGTTGAAATTGGTGATGATGCAGCCATAAATCGTTTTCCAAAAATTTGTCTTATGATACGCAGACGACTCTAAATCTGCCCGAATATGTTCAAGCTTCAATATGTTCTTAAAAATTTTGTTTTTTTTTTTAATATCTTTTAAACATTTAAGGTTTCATTGGGTTCTCGAAATACCCACTTAACTAGACATGTTATTTCTAATGCCTGCTTCTGAAAAAATATATATTTTAATACAACAAAACAAATAATGTTAAATCGTAATTGAATTAAATGACGTTGATGTGCATTGCGACACTGACCGAGACGGCAGACGGACGGAATGGTCGTGTGTATGTGCACGACACACACCGCAGACATAGTTTCTGTCCTTTCTAAGAGATTCACATTGAAGTGATATAACCTACCTTATCAATTTTACAATTGCTGCTAATCAAAAAAATAAAAACAAATGAAAACAACAACAACTACTACAACCAAATCGAGACGATGGAAAAACTGTCATCGAACATTTCAAGTGCAATTGTCAGTTGTTGTTGCTGCTGTTGTTGGCGTTTGATGGCGAGCTCCCAATAATGCTCAAACATTAATCAAATATCCATGGTCAGGGTATGACAGACAGTTCCGAAGTGAAGTTTGTTTGTGATTTTTTTGTTTATGTACACAAACGCACCACTACATACATATGTTAAAACCAGTGAGCGGAGCAGCATAGTCGGACGGGGCCGACCATATGATACCTTACACAACTACCACGAAAAGCTAACTTTCGGCGGTTCTATATTCTGAGCCTTGGCAATATTTCGTGATATTTGCACTCGATTTACCGATTATAGATCAACAACTCCTCTTTCTAAGTCCTGCATATTTTCCAAAATGTTTTTTTCTTGAAGTGAATTTTTACGCCATAAAATAAAAAATTGGTCACTTTATGTATTGGTTTATTTGACCCTCGGAAAATAGACCGATCATCATCTAAACAACCGCTGTAAGTATTTGGTCAGATCCCCTTCACCTTGTAAAATATGTGATGTTCTGCATATAATAATTGCCTCTAGATCGACTAGAAAATCTGACAAAATTAAAATTTTCGGTTCATTGCACCCCCTGAATGAAATCTCAACTTCACCGAAAACTATAGGCGTCGTCCTTGACCATAATCGGAACTTCATGTACAATTTCAAAGCGATCAGCGCAATATTTCCGTCCTCTAATGGAGTAATAGTAATAATATGCACATAGTCACCTTTACTTAATTACGTATAACTCCCGCATCGCAGTACATACAGCCATATAATTGGTATCAATTTGAAGGTCAAAAACTCATCTTGGACATACTATCAACATCTCGGTATACTTAAAGGTGGATCTAGGACCAATATTTCGCGGCGTTACAAACTTTTGGGGCTGCACAAAGCTATAATACCCTGACAACATAGTTGTGTAGGGTATAAAAATATGGTTTGATTCGAAATTGTTTTTGTTCGTTTGGATGATTGTTTAAAATTGATGGCAATTTTTGACTTTACTTAAAAGCGGTTTCCTTTGGCGGGGGTTGTTTTCACCAGGTTTTTGTGTAATTTTTTAAATTGATGGTTTATACATTGATTATGGACCAGTTAGCAGATATGTACGCCATTATTGGAAAATATTTTGGCATAGCTACAATAGAGGGAATCTTAAATTTCTCATTCCTATTGCAATACCACGGAATATTTCCAGAGATCCCATAAAATATATACATTCTTGATCTGAATAATGTTCTGCATGTCCGAACCGCCATTTTCGATAATTGGAGAATTCCCCATATAACGGTACCCCCAAAATTTCGGCCGTATGAGGAATGTGTCTGAACATTTTTCAAACGAATTGACTTGGGATCCTCGTTGGGTGGTAAATCTTCTAAACCAAAAATTATCGTTATCGGTCCATTAGAGCGTAACATACAACGGTACGCTCCAATATTCGGTATTTTGAGGGTTTGAGACAGATTTTTTAAATCGAATTGGGTCTTATTTGATCCTTCCGAAAATTATCAATACAAGTTTATGTATAGCCACCATACAGCGATACCTCCAAAATACCTTCGATATTTTGAGGATGTCAGCAACATTTTTCAAGTGCATTGGTTCTCATTTGACATTTCGGGTTCTCATTGGGTAACAAATCTTCCAGAAAAAATCATCAATTTCGGCACACCTTTAGCTATACCATGCAATGGTACCTGCAAAAATTTCTATATTTTGAGGATGTCAGTCATGCTCACGTTCAATCGAATTGGCTCTAAGTTGATATTTTGGCTTCTCATCCGGTAGCGAAATCTTCCAACCAAAAATCATCGTAATCGGTCAAGATTTGAGTGTAGTCCCCATGGTAAAGAACCCCCACAATTGCGGAATTTTGAGGATTTCATACAAATTTTTCAAGAGAATTTTATATATTTCATATTTTGGGTTTTCATTGGGTGCATATCTCTCCTACCAAATATTACAAATATTTGGTATTAATATTAATAGCCCTGCCCCTTTCATAAGTATTTTTAAGGTCCTAGGTTAATTTCCCCACCGTAGTCTTGATCTCTAGGTATAATTCGCCATAAAAAGATCCAGCGCTATATATAGGTGGGTGTAATTCTACCTTCAGAATTCTTGATGAGTGAAAAACTTCTCTGCAGAAAAGAATTCGATATAGGTCCTAGTTTTGATAGGGTCTCGTTTTCGTTGGTATAAAGGAACTCTCACAAATTCGGAATTATAAATTTCAGACATGTTTTTCAACCGAATTGGCCTTAATTGCCCATTGAGAACCCAAAATCACAACTTTCTTGTTGGATGGTAATCATCTTTACAGAAAATTTTCGATATAGATCCTAGTTTTGGAATAGCACAAATTTCGAAGGTACCCTCACAAATTTGGAATTATGAGGAATTCAGGCAGTGGTTTTTCAGGGGAATTGGATTTTTATTTGATATTTGGGGTTACCAATTTCTCCTAACAACAGGTGAAAATATCTGCCGATTTTATGGGTATTGCTCCAGATCTTTTAAAGTTATTTGAGGGTCCTAGGCAAACAAATTGCAGTTACTACGATGGTAGTGACTGTAATTTGACGGTGACGGTATTGGATGACAACCATTTTTACAGAAAATTTTCGATATAGATCCTAGTTTTGGTATAGTTGAAATGTAAGAGTGCCGTCCGATTTTAGGTATATTAAAGGTACCCTCACAATGCGGAATTATGAGGATTTAAGGCTCTGGTTTTCCAGGCGAATTGGATTTTTATTTGACGTCCGTCCGTCCGTCCGTCTGCCCATTATAATTTGTAAACACGATACAATCCACAGTTATGGACAAATCTTCAAGAAATTTTGCATTTAGGATTGGTTCTAGCCAATGAAGACCCATATTTTTTTTTTGGTGAAGGTCGGTTAACATTTAGAGGATAAAATGGACCAAATTCTTAATTTTTGTCCGTTTTTCTGGTCGCTCCAGAGGCGGCAATTATGGCCCGAACATCGTGAAATTTTACATGGAGAAGGGAATTGGGACAAAGAATTATCATGCCTGTTTTGAGAAGGATTGGTCAATATTTAGCGGATCAAATGGACCCTGACTTTTGTGTGAAAAATTACAAAATTTGTATACTATGGCGTATATATGGTCGTATAGTCGACCCCGTCTTACTATACTGCTCCGCTCACTGGTTATTTGATATTTTGTGTTCTCATGGGAAGCCAATTTCTGATATATATAAAATTCTCTGCAGACAATATACAAAATAATTCCTATTTATACCCTATACAACTATGTTGTCAGGCCGCGAAATATTGGTCCTAGACCCACCATTAAGTATACCGAACGTCATATCTCGACTGAACATGTGTGTCCGTCCGTCCGTCCCTCTGTCCATTATAATTTGTAAACACGATACAGGCCACAGTTATGGACCAATCTTCACGAAATTTTGCATGTAGGATGGGTTCTAGCCAATGAAGACCCCTAATATTTTTGGTATAGATCGGTTAATATTTAGGGGATAAAATGGACCAAATACTTCATTTTTGTCCGTTTTCCTGAAATTTTACATGGAGAAGGGGATCGGGGCAAAGAATAATCATGCCTGATTTGGTAAGTATTGGTCAATATTTAGTGGGTCAAATGGACCCTGACTTTTGTGTGAAAAATTACAAAATTTGAATTCTATGGCGTTAATATTTGCCCCTGAAGAACCTAGACCCGAGAAGTTGATAGTATGTTCAAGAGGAGTGGTTGACCAGTTTTATGGTCGTATATACTCAGATGTGGGAGTTACACTTAAATATTTACAGGTGCTTACGTATTCATATATTATTTAGTAACCCATTACCACACTAGAGGACGGAAATATAGCGCTGATCGCTTTGAAATTTTCCATTAGATTCCAGTTATGTTTACGGAGACATTTTTTAACCGAATTGACTGTAATCGCAATATTTTGGGTTTTCATTGAATAATATGTAGCCATACCAAAAATTATTAATATTGACCCAAGTTTCAGGGTAGGTATTTTTAGGATTACGGACATGTTTTTCCATCAAAGTGGCTGTAATTTGGTATTTTGGGTTCTCGTTGTATGTCAAATCGCCAACCAAAAAATTATTAATATTGACTCAAGTTTGGTATTTTAAATTTTCATTGTATAATACATACCCATATCAAAAATTATTAATATTGACCCAAATTTCAGGGTAGACCCTATTTAACGATACCCCCAATATTCGGTATTTTGAGAATTTTATACACGTACTTCAACCGAATTGACTGCAATTTGGTATTTTTGGTTCTCATTGAATAATACATATCCGTACCCAAATTGATTAGTATTGACCAATGTTTCATGGTAGCCCCTACACGGCCTCCATAAAAAATTCCCGCATAATGTTCGTTATGTTCAAGGGTCTTTACTAATTTTCTAACCTGATTTTCTGTGATTCGAAATTTCGTTCTATATCCTGGCGGCAATTTACCATTGCATGGTCCCCATATGAAAATCCTGATAGATTTTAGGTATTTCAAATGTCGCCCTCTTGATGGAGGGCATACAAAATTCGATCCGTCGAACCAAAGGAAGCTGTAACTTGTTCTTAACCATTTAATGGAACAGTTAAATGAAGTCGGAATTTCAATGAGTATTTTCTAAAAAAAATATTAGTTTTTTACACACTCTGCAAAAAAACCCATAAATCGGTTTCGTGTGTGTGTGGGGTAGGTTAGGTCATTATTTTACGACTACTTCTTGATCGTCGTGGTCTTATAAAAAATACATTTATTTAATCCCACATTCCTGGCAATATTTTTAAGACAAATTGATGCCGCCTATTTATGGCTAATTTATAAGCCACATAATATGAATTTTATAGGCATTTGATTAGACCGTGGAAACAAAAAATAGCAACAGCCACAACAACAACACCATGGAGAAGAAGAAACAAAATACCGACCAGCAGCAGCAACAACAACAACAACGTGGCATGATAACAACATTTAATGTAATTTAATAAATGAAATAGCCGACATTTACATGTCAGCAAGGTCAGCTTTGGGTCAGCGAAAAATAAAATCGAATACCATCCGAAAACTTGTTCCCACCACACACAACGATCATATAATTTGATATCCGATCTGACAAACAAGGCGGCGGAATTTCTTTATTATTATTATATCCAAGTCATTTTTTCTTAATTTTTATTGTTGTTGTTGTCGAATTTTTAATAGAGAAATCAAAAATTAAACAACCGAAAAATTAGATGAGATCATTTGTAAGGCAGAAAAAAACTGTTGCGGTTGTTTATGGTTTGTTTTTATAAAAGTTTATGTAAAAAGAAACAAAACATGAAACAACAACAACAAATAAAGGGCAACATAAATAGCATCAATTATGAGAGGAAAAGTTATTTAGGTAGGAATAACCTCCGTGTATTTAAAAAGTGAAATGCATAAATTTGTAAAATCCCAAATATTAGATCTATAAAATATAAAAAAAATTGTTATGATGGGTCGGGCGGAACACAATGTTACCTCCACCATAAGATGGACATTTAAGATACCTCAACCCTCTATACGTACCAATCGAAGTGACTATATTGTGACATTAATTCAATGGGTTTCTTTCCATAGAAATGTCAAGCATAATAAAACGGTATGCTCAAGATCCCAGCCGAAAATTTCCATCCAGAGTGTTTTTATTGGGGCTATTTCCAGAACTTGGATATATATATTGATAACTTTCTGTAATTGTAATTGACCGGGACTTTTCGACTCGATCATTATAACCGATGTGTCGTTAAAAATTATGTCATTAAAAAAGACAATTTTATGCAAAAATTAATTTTATCCTCCAATACCGGAAAGCTAGATGGAAAAAATGTAGCTAAAACCCTCTAAATACTCTGGCATGGCGGGTATGCCCAAAACATGAATCTACATGTATAAATGTATGTTAGCCTCAAGGACCCTCTATACGAAATTACAGTTACATCGGTGAGGAAATTTGACTAAAGGGAGCTGTACCAAAACATTAATCGATATTGATATTTTTTTTTGTAGGCAGATTTGAAAAATATTCTTTAAAAAATCCGTGGCTCAGATGGTTTTTTTAATGTTTCTTTAAAAATACACGCCTGAGATGGTCCCTAAAAATGCTTCTTTAAAAAAATTCACGCCTTAAACAAGTGAAAACCAGTAAGGAAAGTAGTAAAGTCGGACGGGGCCGACTCTAGGATACCCTTCACCACTATGGGTACATTAAACAGGACTATTAACATAAAATTGGATGAAATAAAATATGTGATATTTATCTAAATGTGAATCTACCTAGATTTGTCCATAAAGTGTGTAAATCGACTTCAAACAAATATAAATAGGTCATCCGGTTGACTATGTCTTTACTTCTAGGAAACGCAACTACGTAATTCTATGCTCAATTTTGTACGTTGTGCAAAATTTGATGTCAATCTGACTAACATGAGGAGTATGATGCCCAATTTGCTTGATATCGGGCGAAAAAATATATGTAAGCTATATCCACATATTAAGCGATTTCAAACAAACTTGTCATAGGTTAGGTTATACTAACTTTAGAACTTTTTGTTCCTATTGGTTCCTTGGTGCGTCAATTACATAAAATCAATCTATAATAAAATGGAGCTATATCTAAATCTGGACCGATTTTCACGAAACAAGGCAGACATCACTCTAGGCTCAATTCAGTACGTTATGCCAAATTTCGTGCAAATCGAAAGATATATAGCGACTTTGGTGAACCATTTACATGAAATCGGACGAAACTATATGTGGGAGCTATATAGAAATATGGACCGATTTTATCGAAACTTGGCAGACATCACTCTAGGCTCAATTCAGTACGTTGTGCAAAATTTCGGGCAAATCGAAAGATATATATGGATGTTGGTGCACAATTTACATGAAATCGGACGAAACTATATATGGGAGCTATATCTAAATCTGGACTGATTTTCACGAAACTTGGCAGACATAACTCTAGGCTCAATTCAGTACGTTATGCCAAATTTCGTGCAAATCGAAAGATATATATGGATTTTGGTCACAATTTACATGAAATCGGACGAAACTATATATGGTAGCTATATCTAAATCTTGACCGATTTTCACGGAGCTTGGCAGACATCATTCTAGACCTAAATGATTAGGCTGTACCAAATTTCGTGCTAATCGAAAGATATATAGGGACTTTGGGGCCCCATTTACATTAAATCGGACGAAACTATATATGTGAGCTATATCTAAATAGGGACCGATTTTCATGAAACTTGGCAGACATCATTCTAGGCCCAATTAAGTACGTTATGCCAAATTTCGTGCAAATCGAAGGATATATAGGGACTTTGGGGCACCATTTACATGAAATCGGACGAAACTATATATGGGAGCTATATCTAAATCTTGACCGATTTTCTTGAAACTGGGCAGACACCATTCTAGACTCAATTCAGTACGTTATGCCAAATTTCGTGCAAATCGAAAGATATATAGAGACTTTGGGGCACCATTTACATGAAATCGGACGAAACTATATATGGGAGCTATATCTAAATCTGGACCGATTTTCACGAAACTTGGCAGGCATCACTCTAGGCTTAATTCAGTACGTTATGCCAAATTTCGTGCAAATCAAAAGATATATAGGGACTTTGGGGCACCATTTACATGAAATCGGACGAAACTATATATGGGAGCTATATCTAAATCTGGACCGATTTTCACGAAACTTGGCAGACATCATTCTAGACCTAAATGATTAGGCTGTACTGAATTTCGTGCAAATCGAAAGTTATATAGGGACTTTTTACATTATATCGGTTAAATATATATATGGGAGCTATATCTAAATCTGAACCGATTTTTCCCAATTTCAATAGGGTTCGTCCTTGGGCCAAATAAGTGACCTATGCCAAATTTCATCCAATTCGGATCATAAATGCGACCTGTACTTTGTTTACAATTTAACATGGACAGACGGACGGACGGACGGACGGACGGACGGACGGACAGACGGACATGCGTAAATCGACTCAGAAAGTGATTCTATGCATATTCTCAAAAGGAACCATGGGTCTATCTCGATTATTTTTGCCTGTTACAAACATATGCACAAAGACATAATACCCTGTACCACAGTGTGGTGAAGGGTATAAATAGTTAAGTTCGGCCGGGCCGAACTTTGAATACCCTCCACCATAATTATACTGACGTATAATTGAAATGATAATATAGGGAACATACCAAAAAGTGTACATATGCCGGTAATTCTAAAAGCCGGTTAATGTAAACGTACTGAATTAAGTATAGAATGATGTGCGCAAAGTTTTGTGAAAATCGGTTCAGATTTAGATATAGCTCCCATATATAGTTTCGCCCGATTTTAGGTAAATATTCCACTAAAGTCCCTATATATCTTTCGATTTGCACGAAATTTGGCATAGCGTACTAAATTGCGTCTATAATAATGTGTGCTAAGTTTCATGAAAATCGATTCAGATTTAGATATAGCTCCCATATATATTTTCGCCCGATTTAATGTAAATTGTGTACCAAAGTCCCTATATATCTTTCGATTTGCACGAAATTTGGCATAGTGTACTGAATAGGGTCTAGAATGATGTGTGCTAAGTTTCGTGAAAATCGGTTCAGATTTAGATATAGCTTCCATATATATTTTCATCCGATTTACGGTAATTGGTGCACCAAAGACCCTATATATCTTTATATTTGCACGAGATTTGGCATAGCGTACTAAATTGCGTCTATAATAATGTGTGCTAAGTTTCATGAAAATCGATTCAGATTTAGATATAGCTCCCATATATATTTTCGCCCGATTTAATGTAAATGGTGCACCAAAGTCCCTGGAAATCTTTTCATTTGTACGAATTTTGGCATATCGTACTGAATAGGATCTAGAATGATGTGTACAAAGTTTCGTGAAAATCGGTTCAGATTTAGATATAGCTCCCATATATATTTTCGTCCGATTTGATATAATTGGTGGACCAAAGTCTCAATATATCTTTCGACTTGCAGGAATTTTGGTATAGGGTACTGAATTGAGTCTAGAATGATTTTGCTAAGCTTCGTTTAAAGATCCATAGCTAGGCCGATTGACACAACGTACTGAATGAAGTAAAATAAATTAGTCTCTGGCAAGTTTCCCTGAAATCGGTTCAGATATATATAAAAGAAAAACGCGACCCAAAGTGGTGAAGGGTATCATATAGTCGGCCCAGTCCGACTTTACTACTTTCCTTTTTTTCTCGTTCTTTTTTTCTGATATCGTTCCTTTATTTCCATATTCTTTATTCGTTCGTATTTCAAATTGTGTAAATAGTTAAATTTTATTTTTTTTTTTTTTAATTATTTTTATTTATTTATAAAAAAAAAGTATTTTGTGCTTATCGTCCTGCAGTTGAACTCTGTAGCTTCATTTCATTTTTGCACAAGTTTTAATTTTTTGCATTTATTGACAAATCAACACGGAACTATGTGAGCGGAAAAAACAAAAAGAACGATGAAAGAGAGATTCAAAGGAACTATGGAGGAGTCGGAACTATATGGAGTAAAGGAACTATATGGAGCAAAGGAACTACATTAAGGAACTAGTTCTTTTTAAAAAAGGAAGAAGAAGGATCGATCCACTAAGTGAACTAGATTGGCCAACTCTACCTCTACTATAGTAGAATACGTCTTTATGGGGAAAACCCCTATACACGGAACTAATCAGCTAACTATTATAATATAAGAAGAGGGTTATATAGAAATAACCCCAAAAAGGGGCGAATATGAATAATTTTTGGTAGGAAAATTTTTTCCGACTACAAAATACCAAATTTCAGCGAAATCCGTTGAAAAACGCACTCAAGAACTCCAAAATACCGAAAATTGGGGGCTAACCCAAAAAATTGACCTATATTTATAATTTTTAGTGGAAAAATTTGGGACCCCTATTAAGAACTCAAATACTAAATTAAAGCCAATTTGGTGGAAAAATACGATCAAAACCACCAAAATACTGAAAATTAGGAGGTACCGTTATATGGAGGCTATCAGAAAAAGTAGACCTTTATTTATAATTTTTTGTGGATACATTTAGTACCCAATGCACCAAATTTCAGCGAATTCGGTTGAAAAACGATCTCAAGAACCCCAAAATACCGAAAATTGGGGGGTACCGTTATATGGGAGCTATGCCTAAACGTGGACCGTGGACAGGCAGGTCAAGTTCGAAGATGGGATATATCATCTTCGAACTTGACCTGCCTGCAGACGAAAGACAACCCTATGCAAAGCTTCAGCACCCTATCTCACTTCCTTCAGAACATAGCGTGATTACAACAGACGGAAGGAAGGAAATGGGTAGATCGTCTTAGAATTTTACCCTGATCAAGAATATATATACTTTATAGGGTCGGATATAAATATTTCGATTAGTTACAAACGGAATTACAAAATTAATATTCCCTCCATACAATGGTAGAGGGTATAAACATCCGCGCCTCAGATGGTCCCTAAAATTTTTTCTTTAAAAAATCCGCATCTAAGATGGTCCCTAAACATTTTTCTTTAAAAACTCCTCGCCTTAATTATAATGACTGTGCAGTCAGGCTGAAGTCATTTGCCGTTTCAACATTTACATGTCTCCATATAGGCAGGTTAAATACCTCCATCTTTAAAAGTTTTCATGGATTTTATTTGGGCTTATTACGCCATTCACCTGAAAAAACAAAACTACTGACCATATTTTTATACCCTTCACCACACTGTGGTACAGGGTATTATGTCTTTGTGCATATGTTTGTAACAGGCAAAAATAATCGAGATAGACCCATGGTTCCTTTTGAGAATATGCATAGAATCACTTTCTGAGTCGATTTACGCATGTCCGTCTGTCCGTCCGTCCGTCCGTCCGTCCGTCCGTCCGTCCGTCTGTCCATGTTAAATTGTAAACAAAGTACAGGTCGCATTTATGATCCGAATTGGATGAAATTTGGCATAGGTCACTTATTTGGCCCAAGGACGAACCCTATTGAAATTGGGAAAAATCGGTTCAGATTTAGATATAGCTCCCATATATATATTTAACCGATATAATGTAAAAAGTCCCTATATAACTTTCGATTTGCACGAAATTCAGTACAGCCTAATCATTTAGGTCTAGAATGATGTCTGCCAAGTTTCGTGAAAATCGGTCCAGATTTAGATATAGCTCCCATATATAGTTTCGTCCGATTTCATGTAAATGGTGCCCCAAAGTCCCTATATATCTTTTGATTTGCACGAAATTTGGCATAACGTACTGAATTAAGCCTAGAGTGATGCCTGCCAAGTTTCGTGAAAATCGGTCCAGATTTAGATATAGCTCCCATATATAGTTTCGTCCGATTTCATGTAAATGGTGCCCCAAAGTCTCTATATATCTTTCGATTTGCACGAAATTTGGCATAACGTACTGAATTGAGTCTAGAATGGTGTCTGCCCAGTTTTCAAGAAAATCGGTCAAGATTTAGATATAGCTCCCATATATAGTTTCGTCCGATTTCATGTAAATGGTGCCCCAAAGTCCCTATATATCCTTCGATTTGCACGAAATTTGGCATAACGTACTTAATTGGGCCTAGAATGATGTCTGCCAAGTTTCATGAAAATCGGTCCCTATTTAGATATAGCTCACATATATAGTTTCGTCCGATTTAATGTAAATGGGGCCCCAAAGTCCCTATATATCTTTCGATTAGCACGAAATTTGGTACAGCCTAATCATTTAGGTCTAGAATGATGTCTGCCAAGCTCCGTGAAAATCGGTCAAGATTTAGATATAGCTACCATATATAGTTTCGTCCGATTTCATGTAAATTGTGACCAAAATCCATATATATCTTTCGATTTGCACGAAATTTGGCATAACGTACTGAATTGAGCCTAGAGTTATGTCTGCCAAGTTTCGTGAAAATCAGTCCAGATTTAGATATAGCTCCCATATATAGTTTCGTCCGATTTCATGTAAATTGTGCACCAACATCCATATATATCTTTCGATTTGCCCGAAATTTTGCACAACGTACTGAATTGAGCCTAGAGTGATGTCTGCCAAGTTTCGATAAAATCGGTCCATATTTCTATATAGCTCCCACATATAGTTTCGTCCGATTTCATGTAAATGGTTCACCAAAGTCGCTATATATCTTTCGATTTGCACGAAATTTGGCATAACGTACTGAATTGAGCCTAGAGTGATGTCTGCCTTGTTTCGTGAAAATCGGTCCAGATTTAGATATAGCTCCATTTTATTATAGATTGATTTTATGTAATTGACGCACCAAGGAACCAATAGGAACAAAAAGTTCTAAAGTTAGTATAACCTAACCTATGACAAGTTTGTTTGAAATCGCTTAATATGTGGATATAGCTTACATATATTTTTTCGCCCGATATCAAGCAAATTGGGCATCATACTCCTCATGTTAGTCAGATTGACATCAAATTTTGCACAACGTACAAAATTGAGCATAGAATTACGTAGTTGCGTTTCCTAGAAGTAAAGACATAGTCAACCGGATGACCTATTTATATTTGTTTGAAGTCGATTTACACACTTTATGGACAAATCTAGGTAGATTCACATTTAGATAAATATCACATATTTTATTTCATCCAATTTTATGTTAATAGTCCTGTTTAATGTACCCATAGTGGTGAAGGGTATCCTAGAGTCGGCCCCGTCCGACTTTACTACTTTCCTTACTGGTTTTAGTTTGTCAATAGTTCTGGTTCTTGTTGTTGTAGCAGTCATGACAATAATTACCCCAGTGATCTATATTTGAAATGACAGACTGCCATTCAATAAAAAAACTTCAAATGGAACAATCACAAAAAATTGGTGGTAACACATAATTAGATAAGTAACCTCCCTCACCCGGACCCTTTCATTTGCAACGGTTTATCAAAAACAACAAAATACACATTTAATTAGTTAATGATACCCTTTAGTTGTTGTTTTTTGGTATTCGGGAATTATTTTTATCAGTTAAATGTTTTGGTTGTTGTTGTTGCCGCCACCTACAACCAAGCAACCGATTATTATACCACCTTTAGTTGCTCTGTTTTTATGTGTTGTTATGGGGCCATATGGGCCTTAATTGGTTTTCGGTGTTAACACCCCAAAATTTCATTATGGTGGTGATGATGATGGTGGTGATAATAATAGTTTTACTATCATGTCATAATATTTTGGCTTTTCAACAACAACAACAACAACAAGGGCAATATAAAAATAAAAAAAAAACATATAAAGAGATAAACTAAATATGAAAAATAAAAAAAAAAAAAAAAAAAAAAAACATATTTTGGTGCAATCAACAAACAGGTGTTTGTTTTCTTTTTTGGATCTATATATTCCAGTACTAATTAATGCCATAGATGTCAAATTGACGTTCTTGTTGGTCCTTGAAAAAATATTCTTTAAAAAATCCACGCTTCAGGTGGCCCTTGAAAAAATATTCTTTAAGAAAATCCACGCCTCAGGTGGCCCTTGAAAAAATATTCTTTAAAAAATCCACGCCTCAGGTGGCCCTTGAAAAAATATTCTTTAAAAAATCCACGCCTCAGGTGGCCCTTGAAAAAATATTCTTTAAAAAATCCACGCCTCAGGTGGCCCTTGAAAAAATATTCTTTAATAAATCCACGCCTCAGGTGGCCCTTGAAAAATATTCTTTAATAAATCCACGCCTCAGTTGGCCCTTGAAAAATATTCTTTAATAAATCCACGCCTCAGTTGGCCCTTGAAAAATATTCTTTAATAAATCCACGCCTCAGGTGGCCCTTGAAAAATATAATAAATCCACGCCTCAGGTGGCCCTTGAAAAATATTCTTTAATAAATCCACGCCTCAGGTGGCCCTTGAAAAATATTCTTTAATAAATCCACGCCTCAGGTGGCCCTTGAAAAATATTCTTTAATAAATCCACGCCTCAGTTGGCCCTTGAAAAATATTCTTTAATAAATCCACGCCTCAGGTGGCCCACGCCGATATTCACCGTCGACGCAGATCGGTCAGTAGAATTTTTCTTTCAAACACCCTAAGAGCTGCCTCATCTGCTTGCGCAAATACCCATGCTTCAGATCTATATAAAAGCACGGGGTAGTATCAGCGTCCTGTAAAATGTGATTTTGGTCTGGCGGGAGGTGGTCTTGTTTGTAAACTGCTTACTTAGACCATAGTAGCATCTGTTGGCAAACACTATCCTTCTCCGAATTTCGAAACTGATGCCATTCGTTTTATTTATGGTATATAAAGTCTTTAACTACCTCGAAGCTGTAATTCTCAAGTTCCATAGTTGGTCCGAGTCTACTGGACGTCTTGCGCGTTGATACCATCAGCTTGGTCTTCTCGCCGTTTACTGCCAGAACCACTTTGGCAGACTACTACTCAATTTGTTCAAAGGTGGCTGTTAACGCTCGCACTGTTCGACCCATTATATCGATGTCATCGGCGTAGGCGAGTAACTGGTGTTATTTGTGTACAGAGTGCTATTTCTGTTCACCTTTGCGTCTCGTATGACCTTTTCCAGCAGGATGTTAGAAAGATCACACGACAAACTGTCACCTTGTCTGAATTCTCGTACGGTATTGAAGGGCTCCGATAGGTCCTTTCCGACTTTAACTGCTGACCTTGTGCCAATTAAAGTTATCCTGCATAGGCGCATTAATTTTGCAGGAATGCCGAACGTAAACATGGCTTTAAACACCTCTGAACGGATAGGGCTGTCGAATGCGGTTTTATAGTCGACAAATAGGTGGTATGTGTCGATGTGTTTTTCGTGGGTCTTTTCCAGGATTGGGCCCAGAGTGAAAATCTGGTCAATGGTGAATTTGCCAGGTCTGAAGCCGCATTGGTATGGTCCAATGATGTAATTGAGCATTGGCTTCAGTCGTTCACACAGCACACTGGATAGCACTTTATATGCGATGGGAAGGAGACTTATTCCTCCATAGTTGGCACATATCGTCTCCTTTTTTGTGCACGGGACACAGGATGCTGAGGTTACAATCATTGGGCATGCATTCCTCTAGCCAAATTGTACCAATCAGCTGGTGCATGTTCCTGACCAGCATCTGGCCAACTGTCTTGAATAGTTCGGCTGGTAATCCATCGGCCCCTGCTGCTTTATTGTTCTTAAGCCGATTAAATGCTTTTATGACCTCATCTTGGCTAGGTGGTATACAGTCTATGCCATCATCTCTTATTGGTTGTGGGGTGGCTTCTTCAAGGCCACTATTTGATACCAGCAGCTTTTCAAAATGCTCATTCCAGATCCTCAACACGCTATCTGTATCTGTCACCAGGTTTCCTTCTTCATCTCTACCGGCGGATGTGCCTGCACCAAAGCCTTCGGTTGGGTGTTTTACACGTTGGTAAAATTTCCGGACTTCATTCTGACTCCTGTACATCTCGATTTGCTCACGCTCACGTTTTTCTTGCTTTTTTCTGAAAACACGTTTCTTCTCTCTCCTTTTCTCCCGATAATTCCCCATCAGGTTACGTGTTGCTACTGTCTGCAGGGTTGCCCTATACGATGAGTTTTCCACATCAGTAGCATTACGATACTCCTGATCGTACCATGGGTTTCTTGGTGGTGGTTTTTGGTACCCAAGTATTGCTTTTGCTGCAGTTTATAGGGAGTGGGCAATTCTTTGCCATTGTGCTTCTATACTATTATCGGGAGAAGAAGTGCTGTCTTCAAGCACAGTTGGGGCCAAAGATATTTTCCCTTCCAATTTTTGCATTAAAATCTCCTAGCAGAATTTTAATGTCATGGTCAGGGCAACGGTCATATTCTGTTTCTAGGCGCTCGTAAAATATGTCTTTGGTCTGTTCATCTTTATCTTCGGTCGAACCATGGGCGCAAATGAGACTGATGTAAAAGAACTTCGCTTTTATACGGATTATAGCACTTCGCTCATCTACTGGTGTGAATCTCGAGACAAGGTCTTTTATTCTCCTGTTAACCATAAATCCGCAGCCAAATTCATGTCTCGTTTCATGGCAGCTATAATACAGGGCGTAATCGTCTGATTTACTTACGCCTGTCCCTTTGCATCGCATTTCTTGTAAGGCAATAATATCGGCTTTGTACTTTTTGATTACATCCGCCAAAGCGAACACTGCGCCTGTTCTGTACAACGTGCGCACATTCCAAGTGCAGATTCGCAGATCGTGGTCCTTTATATGTTTGCGGGTGTCGTCAATATTAGGATGGTTTGGTTTTCTTTTTCTTAGCTTTTTCATAGTAGGTTGGGTTTTCCAAAAGTGGACAACTAATCCGACGCCTCAACCCATTTTTTTATAGTTCTCATGGGTGAACTAGCGGCACATAATAGCTCACTATTTCATCGGGTGATGGGAGTAGCTCCTAGGTGGCACCGCGGGGAGGTCAGTGTCCACAATTGAGATGAAAGAGGGACCAAGATAAGCCTGGACTTCGCCATGTTAAAGCCAATCAGAGCCGTTGCTTGGTATCTATCATCCCTTACGGCAACCATGCCTAAGATGGGCCTTTAAAAAATATTCTTAAAAATCCACTCCTCTTGTGTTTCTTGAAAAAATATTCTTTGAAAAATCCATCCCTGAGATGGTCCTTGAAAAAATATTCTTTAAAAATATCAATGACTCAGATGGTCTTTAAAAAATTTGTTCTTAAAAAAAATAAAATTTATCGTTTATCCACATTTCTGCCGGAATCAATATCGCATAATTCAATCTCTTTGCCATAAATTATCATTAGTTCTGTGTGAAATAATTAATTAGTAAAATTTACAGTTTATTTATTAATGGCTGCTAGTAGTTCGGACATGGCGCGTGTACATAAATTGTGAGTATTGAAAATTATGGATATTTCACACGACTTTGACTGCAAACACACAAGCCAATAGAAAAAGGTCGAAGAAAAAACTCCAAAGCAAATATCATGCGGAATACCGAAGTAACTACTGCAGAATATTTATTCACATAAAAAGTTTCGCTTTCGAAACTGTTTCACTTGATGCTGCCAGGAGACACTAAGTGCTCAGATATTTCTGTTTTTTTTCGATTTTGTTATATTTTTTATTGCTCACTTATTTCTGAGTTGTATTTTTTCTTCTTTTTGTTTTTGTTTTTTCCTATAAAGCAGTTCAATTATTATTAATTGCTCTTGATTTTATTCAATGAATTAAAAACAAATAAGAATTTAGTGATAATAAACAACTACCCAGAAATATCGTGGTTATTTGGATGGGTGTAGTGTGGTGGCACAGTGGGTTGATGCAGAGCAAAATTTTCAAAGAGGCGTTGATTCTTTAAAGGGCAATTTTTAAGGACCCAAAGAGACGTGGATTTTATAAAGAATATTTTTTCAAGGATCCAAAGAGGCGTGGATTTTATAAAGAATATTTTTTCAAGGTCTGCATGAGGCGTGGATTTGTTAAAGAATATTTTTTCAAGGATCCAAAGAGGCGTGGATTTTATAAAGAATATTTTTTCAAGGATCCAAAGAGGCGTGGATTTTATAAAGAATATTTTTTCAAGGATCCAAAGAGGCGTGGATTTTATAAAGAATATTTTTTCAAGGATCCAAAGAGGCGTGGATTTTATAAAGAATATTTTTTCAAGGATCCAAAGAGGCGTGGATTTTATAAAGAATATTTTTTCAAGGATCCAAAGAGGCGTGGATTTTATAAAGAATATTTTTTCAAGGATCCAAAGAGGCGTGGATTTTATAAAGAATATTTTTTCAAGGATCCAAAGAGGCGTGGATTTTATAAAGAATATTTTTTCAAGGATCCAAAGAGGCGTGGATTAGATAAAGAATATTTTTTCAAGGATCCAAAGAGGCGTGGATTAGATAAAGAATATTTTTTTCAAGGATCCAAAGAGGCGTGAATTTTATAAAGAATATTTTTCCAAGGTCCCAAAGAGGCGTGGATTTTATAAAGAATATTTTTTCAAGGATCCAAAGAGGCGTGGATTTTATAAAGAATATTTTTTCAAGGATCCAAAGAGGCGTGGATTTTATAAAGAATATTTTTTCAAGGATCCAAAGAGGCGTGGATTTTATAAAGAATATTTTTTCAAGAATCCAAAGAGGCGTGGATTTTATAAAGAATATTTTTTCAAGAATCCAAAGAGGCGTGGATTTTATAAAGAATATTTTTTCAAGAATCCAAAGAGGCGTGGATTTTATAAAGAATATTTTTTCAAGAACATTTTTGGAAGACCATATGAGGCGTGGATTTTTTAAAGAACATTGTTGGAAGACCATGTGAGGCGTGGATTTTTTAAAGAACATTTTTGGAAGACCATGTGAGGCGTGGATTTTTTAAAGAACATTTTTGGAAGACCATGTGAGGCGTGGATTTTTTAAAGAACATTTTTGGAAGACCATGTGAGGATACTCCTGTCGTACCATGGATTTCTTGGTGGTGGTTTTTGGTTGTTTTGACAACGAACATTTTTGGAATATTTTTTTTCGATTTCCAAATTAGTTGAGTATTTTTTAATTTTTTAAGTTGTAAACTGCGTCGATGCAATGCAATTATTACAACAATTCTAAAAATCAATTTAAATTATAATGTATGAAAAAAAAACATTATTTACAAATAAATAGTTTCCTGACATTAATCTTCCAAACAATACCTCCATTGGATATCAACGACTCGTTTACATTACAAACTACTCGCTTATCCCTGATGGCTAGCTGGTAATAGTACACTTTTGCCCATGGCGAGATCTCCATCTCTCGCTTAGCCACTGATCGCTGGCTGGCTGAGCGTAATTTACATCTTGTCAATTATATAATGGACAGTAATTTGTCAAATGATTTTTCTGTTTTAATTTTTGCTTTTGTTTTTTTTTCAGATTTCTATTTTATTTTTTTTCTTTTTAAATGTTAAAATGCGAATAATTTTTATGTAAATTGAGGGAGGCGTCGCCTTTTGACGACCATGGCGGTGTCGTGAAGGAATTCCATTCCAGCTCAAAATTCTTTACGCTTTTTAACACTGTTTTGACAGGGGGCTGCTGTTTAGCCGAACATATCGGCAACTAATTGTTTTAAAGATAAAAAATTAATTTGAAATGTTAAAAACATTATGAAAACAACAACAACAGTCATAAGAATAACAATATGAATTTATAACGTACTAATGGCAATTAACAGACAGTAAACAAATCAAACGTGTAAATGTGTTACACCACAATCACACGAACACATACACATGCATAGGCACACACACACAATGGACACTGGTCATACGTGGTACGTGAGAGTTTGGTAGGGGGTCTACAATTTGTTTGCCATTTTACAGATAAAAAGCCAAATAGTACAAGTGACAAATTGAATAATTTTTTCGGGGATCCCAGGAAGCGTAGATTTTTATATAAGGAGGCGTGGTCTTCAATGATCATATATATTTTAAAGAATATTTTTTCAAGGTCCACCTTAGGCGTAGATTTTTTTAAAGAATATTTTTAAGGACTATAAAAGACCTGGGATTTTTAAAGAATATTTGTTCAATGACCTACAGAGACGTGGATATTATGAAGAATATTTTTCAAATACCAAAGAATATTTGTCCAAGGAACATCTGAGAAGTGGCTTTTTAAAAGAATATGTTTTCAATGACCATCAGAGGCGTGGATTTTTTAAAGAATATTTTTTTCAATAACCATCTGAGGCGTGGATTTTTAAAAGAATATTTTTTCAATGACCATCAGAGACGAGGATTTTTTAAACAAAGTTTTTTCAATGACCATCAGAGGCGTGGATTTTTTAAAGAATATTTTTTTCAATAACCATCTGAGGCGTGGATTTTTAAAAGAATATTTTTTCAATGACCATCAGAGACGAGGATTTTTTAAACAAAGTTTTTTCAATGACCATCTGAGGCGTGGATTTTTAAAAGAAATTTTTTTCAATGACCATCTGAGGCGTGGATTTTTAAAAGAATTTTTTTTCAATGACCATCTGAGGCGTGGATTTTTAGAAGAAATTTTTTTCAATGACCATCTGAGGCGTGGATTTTTAAAAGAAATTTTTTTCAATGACCATCTGTGGCGTGGATTTTTAAAATAAATTTGTTTTTAATGACCATCTGAGGCGTGGATTTTTAAAAGAAATTTTTTTCAATGACCATCTGAGGCGTGGATTTTTAAAAGAAATTTTTTTCAATGACCATCTGAGGCGTGGATTTTTAAGAGAAATTTTTTTCAATGACCATCTGAGGCGTGGATTTTTAAAAGAAATTTTTTTCAATGACCATCTGTACCAAAAATTATTAATAGTCACCCTCTTTTAGGTGTAGTCTCCATATAACCTCCTTTTTATACCCTACACCACACTGTGGTACAGGGTATTATGTCATTATGCATATGTTTGTAACAGGCAAAAGGAATCGATATAGGCACATGGTTCCTTTTGAGAATATGCCTAGAATCACTTTCGGAGTCGATTTATGCATGTCCGTCCGTCTGTCCGCCTGTAGATGTTAAATTGTAAACAAAGTACAGGTCGCATTTATAATCCGGTTTGGATGAAATTTGGCACAAGTTACTCAAGGACGAGCCCTATTGAAATTGAAGAAAATCGGTTCAGATTTATATATAGCTCCCATATATAGTTTCGTCGGATTTAAGGTAAATGGTGCACCAAAGTCCCTATATATTTTTCTATTTGCACGAAATTTGGCATATGGTACTGAATTATGTCCAGCATGATGTGTACTAAGTTTCGTGAAAATCGGTTCAGATTTAGATATAGCTCCCATATATAGTTTCGTCGGATTTAAGGTAAATGGTGCACCAAAGTCCCTATATATTTTTCGATTTGCACGAAAATCGGCATAGGGTACTGAATTAGGCCAAGAATGATGTTGCTAGGCTGCGTAAAAAGATACATAGCTAGGCCGTATGACACAACGTACTGAAGTAATATAAATTACATATGTAGAATATACCCAAAGTGGTGAAGGGTATCATATAGTCGGCCCAGTTCGACTTTACTACTTTCCTTACTGATTTCACTTCTTATACCCTACACAACTATGTTGTCAGGGTATTATAGCTTTGTGCAGCCCCAAAAGTTTGTAACGCCGCGAAATATTGGTCCTAGACCCACATTTAAGTATACCGATCGTCTTATCTCGACTAGCTGAGTCGATCTAGACATGTGTGTCCGTCCGTCCGTCTGTCCATTATAATTTGAAAACACGATACAGGCCACAGTTATGGACCAATCTTCACGAAATTTTGCATATAGGACCCCTATTGTTTTGGAAAAGATTGGTTAATATTTAGGGGATGGAATGGACCAAATACTAAATTTTTGTCCGTTTTTCTGGTCGCTCAAGAGGTCGCAATTATGACCCAAACATCGCGAATTTTTACAGGGAGAAGGGGATAGCGCCAAAGAATAAAGATCAGTCAATATTTAGCGGGTCAAATGGACCCTGACTTTGGTGTGAAAAATGACAAAATTTGTATTCTATACCGTATATACTTACTCCTGAAGGACATAGACCCAAAATGATGATAGCATACCGAAGAGGAGTGGTTGACCCTTAAATCAATACCAATTATATTGTCGTATGTACCCGGATGTGGGAGTCACACATAAATAGTTACAGTAACCACCTGTAACTATTTATGTGTGACTCCATAATATTTAGTAACCCATTACCACAGTAGAGGGCGGATATATAGAGCTGATCGCTTTGAAATTGTCCATGAAGATCCAGGTATGGTCACGGACAATGCCTATCATTTTCGGTGATGATTAGATAATAGTTTGGGGATAAATGGGCCAAAAACTTATTATTATTAATTTTTTTTTTTTTTGAAATTTGGAGTCGATCTATAGGCCACAATTGAACTTCACAACACAATGGGTGAAGGGAATCCTTACAATTAATTAGAAAGGCTGTACTGAATATTAGTAATATTTTTTGACCTCTATTCCGTCAAGAGGGTGCAAATATCGCGAAATATTGCCCAAGCTCAGAACATAAAACCACAGAAAGTTAGACTTCCGTGGAAGTTGTGTAGGGTATCATATGGTCGGCCCCGTCCGACTATACTGCTCCGCTCACTGGTTTTATTTTATCTTTAGAATTTTAAAATTTATATTTTCCACTTAACTCATTTTCCAACTCAACGCCTAGCCTGGTCATTATTGCCTGCCGACATGTGTAATGCATTCGTGTAGACATGACTACGATATGATCTTGTACTTCTCTCACTTGGCATCCGAATGGAATGAAATGCAATACAGTTTTTTTTTTTTTTTTTAAGTGGAATGAGATTGAATTTATTAAATATTCTTTTTTTATTTATTTATTTAGTTTTATATTGCACAAAAATAAATATGACTTCATATTAAAATATTGTAAATATTAAAAAAAAAAACACCCGCAGACAGACACACTCAATCACCCGCTTAAAATACAACTGTACAAAATGAAATACAACAATTTTGTTGTGGTTGTTTGTTGGGGTTTGAAATGATATATCGGTGTTTTTGAGCTAAGCTCTTAAGAGGATTTGAGATTATGACGGATTTTTTTCAATATTCAAGAAATGCAGGACAAATGCAATTAAGTCAATGGCGGATCTATAGATATTGTTCGGTGTACGACATTGTAATAATTATTATGGAATACATTAAAGTTGAAGAAATTGAAAACAAACCAGTGAGCGGAGCAGTATAGTCGGACGGGGCCGACCATACGATACCCTACACAACTACCACGGAACTCAAATTTTCTGCGGATGTTTATTCCGAGCCTGGGCAATATTTCGTGATATTTGCACCCTCTTGCCCGATAGAGGTAAACAGCACCTCTTCCTCACACTGACATATTACGAGTATTCAATACAGCTATTGTCAAGATTTCCTTCACCGTGGGTTGTGTTGTGATGTTCGGCTTTCATTTGTGGTCTATAGATCGACTCGAAAATAACACAAAAAAATTAAGTTTTCGGTCCACTTCATTCCAAAATTATTATCTGATCATCACCGAAAATTATAGGCGTTGTCCTTGACCATAACTGGAACCACATGAAACATTTCAAAGAGATCAGCGCTATAGTTCCACTCTCCAGAGTGATAATGGGTTACTAAATAATATATGAATACGGAGATACCTGTAAATATTTAGGTGTAACTCCCACATCCGAGCACATACAACAATATAATTGGTCTCAATTTAAAGGTCAACCACTCCTCTTGGATATAATATCAACTTCTCGGGTAAATGTTCTTCAGGGGTAAATATATACACCATAGAATACAAATTTTGTCATTTTTCACACAAAAGTCAGGGTCCATTTGACCTGCTAAACATTGACCGATCTTTGGCCCGATCCGCTTCTCCATGTAAAAATTTCAGGTTTTTCGAGCCATTGCGGCCTCTGGAGCGACCAGAAAAACCGACAAACATTTAGTATTTGGTCCATTCATCCCCTAAATATAAACCGATCTTTCCCAAATACAATAGGGGTCTTCATTGGCCAGAACCCATCCTACATGCAAATTGGTCCATAACTGGGGCCTGTATCGTGTTTACAAATTATAATGGACAGACGGACGGACGGACGGACACACATGTCTAGACCGACTCAGCTAGTCGAGATATGACGATCGGAATACTTAAAGGTGGGCCTAGAACCAATATTTCGCAGCGTTACAAACTCTTGGGCTGCACAAAGCTATAATGCCCTGAAAACATAGTTGTGTAGGGTATACAAATTCTCCGATTTTTTTAAAACCTATAACTGACTGAGGTCAATGTATCATGAGATGGTCTGTGACATTCCAGGTAGCATTTATGGTCTAAATAATATGAAATTTGATGTAGCTCATTTTTGTGGCCCAAAGTGAAATTGGTTAAAAATCGCCTCAGATTTATATATATCGCTACCATAATAGGAAAATCGAACATGGCTTTGTCCATTACGAGCACCAAATACTTATTTTGCTCGATAGTAACAAACCCGAGCACAAAATAACACGTGTTAAATTTTATTGAAATTGGTTGAGATTTAGACAATGTTTAATCCAGGAGCGGTTTCCTGGAATAGCACAAATTTAATTTTAAACTTTGAATTTATGCTGAGGGTTCTTCTCCTGTGTTAATGTGAAAAACCACTAAATATCAAAACCGACAAAAGTAAAAAATACTAGAGGTCTACATACCCGGAAACCATCAAGAAAGATTTTTATTTCCTTAAAAGAATCGGAAAACCAGATTGGCTATCGCAAAAGCTTATATTAATTGAAAGCCAACTCAGTGGAGTGAATTAAAGTTTAATATTAAAGGCTCGGACAGGAAGAAATGACCGTGAGAAAGTCAACAAGTGAAAAAGGCGTTAAGTCCCCCGGGCCGAACTTTGGTTACCCTCCACCATAGGTATACTGATAGGTTTTTATCTCGATATCCTCCGAAGGTAGAACAGGTGGCTAAATAATCTTAGAATTCCATACTTTCGAGTACTGAATATCCCACCTACTTGGGGATAAACCTAAAAAACCGAACCAAGCAGTAAAGTAAATTAAATATATATAGCGTTATATGAGAGCTACCGAACGGGCTGTAATTTGGTATTTTGGGTTATCATGGAATAACACATATCCATACCATAAATTAATAATATTGACCCAGGTTTCCGGTTACAGTCCGAAAAAATTATTAACATTCAGCCAAGTTTCAAGCTAGCCCCCATATAACGGTACCCCCCATTATTCGGTATTTCGGGGATTTTGGACACGTTTTCCAACCGAATTGGTATTTTGGTTTCGCATTGTATATCACATTTTCATACCAAATATTATTACCATTATTATTATTTACCCAACTTTCAGGGTAGTCCCCATATAACGGTACCCCTCGGTATTCGCTATTTTGGACAATTTGGACACGTTTTTCCACTGAAATGGCTGTAATTTCGTATTTTGGGTTCTCATTGTATAATACATTTTCGTACCAAAAATTATTCATATTGACCTATGTTTGAAGGTAGCCCCCATATAACGGTATTCCCCAATACTGAATGGTGCATCAAACTCCCCGCGTTTGTCCGATTGAAACGAAATTTTGAACAGCTTACCGAACTGAGTCTGAATTGATGTGTACGGAGTTTTCTTCAAGTAGGTTCAGATTAAGATATAGCTCCAATGTATAGTTTCGACCGACATCGAATAAAGTCCGCTCTAAAGAAATTAATTGATGCGCAGTTTTTCCCAGCGCACCGAATTGATTTAAGGGGACCCCCATCATTCTCGGTGTCAAAAAGTTGTTGATTTAATTCGAATCTACTCTAATTCTAATTCTACAAAATTTCAAGTGAAAATCTCAAGAACTCTTGAAGATATAGCCGATTTATTGTGTCAGCATCAAGAATCACTCTTGCGATTCTTAAACGCATTTTTCTCGAAGCGAATGGCGGGCACGATATCTCAAAAATCGGTTCCAAATTTTGACACGTTTCTCTGTGAGTGCATAGCTATTGTTTGAACTAGGATAAAGCCAATCGGTGAAGATCTTCCTTATTATACCCTACACAACTATGTTGTCAGGGTATTATAGCTTTGTGCATCCCCAAAAGTTTGTGCATCCCCGAAATATTGGTCCTAGACCCACCTTTAAGTATACCGATCGTAATATCTCGACTAGCTGAGTCGATCTAGACATGTGTGTCCGTATGTCCATTATAATTTGTAAACACGATACAGGCCACAGTTATGGACAAATCTTCACGAAATTTTGCATGTAGGATGGGTTCTGGCCAATGAAGACCCCAATTGTTTTTGGGAAAGATCGGTTAATATTTAGGTGATGAAATGGACCAAATACTAAATTTGTATTCTATAGCGTATATATTTACCCCTGAATGACATAGACCCGAGAAGTAGATATTATATCCAAGAGGAGTGGTTGACCTTTAAATTAAGACCAATTATATTGTTGTATGTCCTCGGATGTGGGAGTTACACCTAAATATTTACATGTATCTCCGTATCCGTATATTATTTATTAACCAATTATCACTCTATAGCGCGGAACTATAGCGCTGATAACGCTTTGAAATGTTCCATGTGGTTCCAGTTATGGTCAAGGACAACGCCTATAATTTTCGGTGATGATCAGATAATAATTTTGGAATGAAGTGGACCGAAAACTTAATTTTTTGTGTTATTTTCGATTCGATATATAGACCACAAATGAAAGCCGAACATCACAACACAACCCACGGTGAAGGGGAACTGGACAATAGCTCTACTGAATACACGTAATATTCGGAAAATATGTCAGTGTGAGGAAGAGGTGCTGTTTACCTCTAATCGGGCAAGAGGATGCCAATATCACGAAATATTGCCCAGGCTCGGAATAAACATCCGCAGAAAATTTGAGTTCCGTGGTAGTTGTGTAGGGTATCGTATGGTCGGCCCCGTCCGACTATACTGCTCCGCTCACTGTTTTTATACCCTTCACCACACTGTGGTACAGGGTATTATGTCTTTGTGCATATGTTTGTAACAGGCAAAAGGAAACGAGATAGACACATGGTTCCTTTTGAGAATATGCATAGAATCACTTTTTAAGTCGATTTATGCATGTCCGTCCGTCCGTCTGTCCGTCTGTCTGTCCATGTTAAATTGTAAACAAAGTACAGGTCGCATTTATGATCCGAATTGGATGAAATTTGGCATAGGTCACTTATTCGGCCTAAGGACGAACCCTATTGAAATTGGGAAAAATCGGTTCAGATTTAGATATAGCTCCCATATATATATTTAACCGATTTAATGTAAACGGTCCCTATATATCTTTCGATTTGCACGAAATTTGGTACAGCCTAATCATTTAGGTCTAGAATGATGTCTGCCAAGTTTCATGAAAATCGGTCCAGATTTAGATATAGCTCCCATATATAGTTTCGTCCGATTTCATGTAATTGGTGCACCAAAGTCCACATATATCTTTCGATTTGCACGAAATTTGGTACAGCCTAATCATTTAGGTCTAGAATGATGTCTGCCAAGTTTCATGAAAATCGGTCCAGATTTAGATATAGCTCCCATATATAGTTTCGTCCGATTTCATGTAAATGGTGCATCAAAAGTCCCTATATATCTTTCGATTTGCACCAATTTTGGCATAACGTACTGAATTGAGCCTAGAATTATGTCTGCCAAGTTTCGTGAAAATCGGTCCAGATTTAGATATAGCTCCCATATATAGTTTCGTCCGATTTCAAGTAAATGGTGCACCAAAGTCCCTACATATCTTTCGATTTGCACCAATTTTGGCATAACGTACTGAATTGAGCCTAGAATTATGTCTGCCAAGTTACGTGAAAATCGGTTCAGATTTAAGTATAGCTCCCATATATAGTTTCGTCCGATTTCATGTAAATGGTGCACCAAAGTCCCTATATATCTTTCGATTTGCACCAATTTTGGCATAACGTACTGAATTGAGCCTCGAATTATGTCTGCCAAGTTTTAAGAAAATCGGTTCAGATTTAGATATACCTCCCATATATAGTTTCGTCCGATTTCATGTAAATGGTGCCCCAAAGTCCCAATATATCTTTCGATTTGCACGAAATTTGGCATAACGTACTGAATTAAGCCTAGAGTGATGTCTGCCAAGTTTCGAGAAAAACGGTCTAGATTTAGATATAGCTCCCATATATAGTTTCGTCCGATTTCATGTAAATGGTGCCCCAAAGTCCCTATATATCTTTTGATTTGCACGAAATTTGGCATAACGTAGTCAATTATGCCTAGAGTGATGTCTGCCAAGTTTCGAGGAAATCGGTTCAGATTTCGATATAGCTCCCATATATAGTTTCGTCCGATTTCATGTAAATGGTGCCCCAAAGTCCCTATATATCTTTCGAGTTGCACGAAATTTGGCATAACGTACTAAATTGAGCCTAGAATGATGTCTACCAAGTTTCGAGAAAATCTGTCCAGATTTAGATACAGCTCTAATATATAGTTTCGTCCGATTTCATGTAAATGGTGCCCCAAAGTCCCTATATATCCTTCGATTTGCATGAAATTTGGCATAACGTACTTAATTGAGCCTAGAATGATGTCTGCCAAGTTTCATGAAAATCGGTCCTGATTTAGATATAGCTCCCATATATAGTTTCGTCCGATTTCATGTAAATGGTGCACCTAAGTCCCTATATATCCTTCGACTTGCACGAAATTTGGCATAACGTACTGAATTGAGCTTAGAGTGATGTCTGCCAAGTTTCGTGAAAATCGGTCCTGATTTAGATATAGCTCCCTTTTATTATAGATTGGTTTTAAGTAATTGGCGCACCAAGGAACCAATAGAAACAAAACGTTCTGAAATTAGTATAACCTAACCTGTGACAAGTTTGTTTGAAATCGCTTAATATTTGGATAGAGCTTCCATATATATTTTCGCCCGATTTCAAGTAAATTGGGCATAAAACTCCTCATGTTAGCCAGATTGACATCAAATTTTGCACAACGTACTAAATTCAGCATAGAATTACGTAGTTGCGTTTTCTAGAAGTACAGACATACCCCAACGGATGACCTATTTATATTTGTTTGAAGTCGATTGACATACTTTATGGATGGATCTAGGTAGATTCACATTTAGATAAATATCACATATTTTATTTCATCCAATTTTATGTTAATAGTCCTGTTTAATATACCCATAGTGGTGAAGGGTATCATATAGTCGGCCCCGTCCGACTTTACTACTTTCCTTACTGGTTTTGGAATGAAGTGGACCGAAAACTTAATTTTTTGTGTTATTTTCGATTCGATATATAGACCACAAATGAAAGCCGAACATCACAACACAACCCACGGTGAAGGGAAACTGGACAATAGCTCTACTGAATACACGTAATATTCGGAAAATATGTCAGTGTGAGGAAGAGGTGCTGTTTACCTCTAATCGGGCAAGAGGATGCCAATATCACGAAATATTGCCCAGGCTCGGAATAAACATCCGCAGAAAATTTGAGTTCCGTGGTAGTTGTGTAGGGTATCGTATGGTCGGCCCCGTCCGACTATACTGCTCCGCTCAATGGTTTTTTAACTTAGTTTGTGGTCAAAAATCGGCGATTTTCGAAAAATATTTTTTCACAGATCCGCTTTTTTTGTTAATTTTTGTGCAAAGTCAGTAATCCTAGTTCATACGAGAGCCATACATGTACTCTTTCTAACACCGTTGGAATTTTCGGATTCCGATGTTCCAGTGAGGAGTTATCATGCCCGCCATCAAAAATAAGGACTTTTCTTTGATAACAAAAAACAACAACAAAACAATAAGAAAACATTTTTGTAAATTATTTTTCTTCTCTTTTAAATCTTTAAATATATATGTGCAAAGTTACAAACCTTAACAAGCATTGGTATTCATTTATCAGCCCGTGTTACAGCGCCCATATAATCGATGCAATAAAAAAACCATTGCAACCCCTCAAAAATTTCAGATTTATTGCAGTCACTGTCCGCCACGAAGTAAAAACTACATCGAACTTTTACAAAATAAACAAAAATGAAAACCAATGCAAAGTTTTGCGATTAAAAAAAGAAAAAAAAAAAACAGACAGACAAGTAGTCCGAACAGCGGGAATAGAAAAACAACGAAAATTAATAAATCTTTATTATTATTGGCTTAATTAATTTATTGACAATTTTAATTAATATTTTTTACACAAAACCCAAAGTCCATTTTAGATCAGAATAGAGAGATAAGAACAAAAAAAAAATAAAATAAAAAGCTTAGCAATTTAAATACGTTGTAATAATTAATAATAAAAAACGTAACAATGTGGCAACTCTTTTAATTAAAAAAAATAATAAAAATGAAATGGAAAAAATCGAAACAAAAAACTGTAAATGAGTTTTTAAAATTTCCCCCAAGCACACACTCACACACAAAATTAAATAGCTCCAAGGCATTTTGAGTCATAGCTAAGTTTGGAAAGATTGCAGGTCCACACGAAAACAAATGATAAGACTAAACGACAAACGGACAGACACACCACCTCAACAATGGATGAATGAAATTCATGTCTTTCTTTTCTTCAACCGGCCAAATCGTTGTAGCAGTTAATTTGAAAATCTCTTTTTTTTCTTCTTGTAGCTTTAGGCCAATTTCGAGTGGCATAACTTAGCCACCATTGCCAGAAAAAAGGCACTTTTTGATTATTCCATACGCATGCGAACGAACGAACGAACCTATGGATGATGGTGCGGACGGATGGATCGTCCATCCGTCCGTCGTACCCAAAGGGGTGGGCAACTTAAACTAATAAAAATCACATCAACATCCCCATTAGCAGTTGTCTAATTTTAATCGATGCGAAAATAAAAACAAAGCAACGATGATAGACTCGCACTCCACTCATTCCACCGCACCTAACGATTCGGCACACCACACAAAAACCGCCAACCAACAACCTGACGTACATTTATTAAAATAATAAATAAATTATTATCATACCGTTGTTGTTGTTGTTGTTGCTGTTGTTTTCTTTTTGATATTCTTTTTTATGTTCAGATTTATAGACAATTTAACTAATCGCACTGAGAGGGGTGGCCAGAGGGAGATGTGAAGAAATGAAAACGGGAAAACAGCAACTCATCCACTCATATTTGCGTTATAATTTTAAGCCTTAATGGAACCTGACTGGCTCTGACTGGCTGGTTGGCTAGTTCCATAGCTAGGCGGCGGCTGGCCGGCTACAACCTGAACAAGAATAATTATAATCCCAGAAGAGAAGACGAAGAAGCAACATTGTTTTAGTTTTGACTTTTGGAATAGAAATTGTATCCGATTACCAAATAACACGCAAACAATGTTTCGATGTTTGATTAGGCAGAAGCGTAGATTATTTCAAAGTGGGGTGGATTTTTTTCAGGGCCCCATCTGAGGCGTGGATTTTTTAAAGAATATTTTTTCAAAAAATTTCAAGATTCGATGAATCGTTAAATCAGTCCGTCAGTCAATCACTTTACACTCTTATTAGTAAAGATTCTGGAGTCCAGTCCTGTCCGTTCACACACAAGTACTATGCTTTCACATCTCAATTTTATATTCCAATTTAAGGGTTCCAGCTCTCTCCGTTCACCAGTTTAAAGACAAAAGCTCTATATGTTCACCTAATTCCAACTTGTACCAAATTTAGTACCATTTAGTACTTTTCCTAGACATAAGTGCGATTTTTTAAAGCTGCCTCAATCCTATACTAAAATAGTAGTCCTTATTCCGAATTTCAGGCTTCCATCTATATTTATACGCAAATAGTACTAAATTTAGTATCATTTTGTACTTTATATATAAATATGTACTAATTTCATAAACCATTTCCATACATCAACACGACTTCCCAACCTTTATTCCATATCAAATTTCAGCATTGTAGCTATATATATTCAATATACAATATACAATTAGAACCAAATTTAACCAGTGAGCGAAGCAGTATAGTCGGACGGGGCCGACCATACGATACCCTACACAACTACCACGGAAGTCAAATTTTCTGTGGATGGTTATTCCGAGCCTGGGCAATATTTCGTTATATTTGCACCTTCTTGCCCGATTAGAGGTAAACAGCACCTCTTCCTCACACTGAAATATTTTCCGAATATTATGAGTATTCAGTACAGCTATTGTCCTTCACCGTGGGTTGTGTTGTTCGGCTTTCATTTGTGGTCTCTAGATCGAGTCGAAAATAACACAAAAAAATAAGTTTTCGGTCCACTTCATTCCAAAATTATTATCTGATCATCACCGAAATTTATAGGCGTTTTTCTTGACCATACCTGGAACTTCATGGAACATTTCAAAGCGATCAGCGCTATAGTTCCGCTCTCTAGAGTGATAATGGGTTGCTAAATAATATACGAATACGGAGATACCTGTAAATATTTAGGTGTAACTCCCACATCCGAGCACATACAACAATATAATTGGTCTTAATTTAAAGGTCAACCACTCCTCTTGGATATAATATCAGCTTCTCGGGTCTATGCCCTTCAGGGGTAAATATATACGCTATAGAATACAAATTTTGTAATTTTTCACACAAAAGTCAGGGTCAATTTGACCCCCTAAATATCTACCGATCTTTATGAAAACAGGAATGCTTATTCTTTGGCCCGATCCCCTTCTCCATGGAAAATTTCACGATGTTCGGGCCATTATTGCGGTCTCTGGAGCGACCAGAAAAACCGACAAAAATTTAGTATTTGGTCCATTTCATCCCCTAAATATTAACCGATCTTTCCCAAAAACAAAAGGGGTCTTCATTGGCCAGAACCCATCCTACATGCAAAATTTCGCAAAGATTGGTCCATAACTGTGGCCTGTGTCGTGTTTACAAATTATAATGGACGGACGGACACACATGTCTAGATCGACTCAGCTAGTCGAGATATGACGATCGGTATACTTAAAGGTGGGTCTAGGACCAATATTTCGCGGCGTTACAAACTTTTGGGGCTGCACAAAGCTATAATACCCTGACAACATAGTTGTGTAGGGTATAATAAAGTTTAGTACTTTTCGTACACTTTTAGGCCGAATTTCCAAAAACCCTTTTGTACAACTTTCTAACTTTCCATCAGTGACCCACATTTCAAATTTTAAATTTCTAGCACTTCCCGTTCGCCTAATACAAAGAATACCATATTTGGTACATTTTAGTACTTTTCGTACGCTTCAAAAAACCCAGCCTTTTCTCACGCCTACACACCAACAACAACCCATACTCAAAATTTCAAGCTTCTAGCTTTAGCCGTTTCGTCTGGGCGATGATCTGTCAGTCACTCACTTACTCACACTAAGCTCTTTTATATATTAAGATTTCTTCGAGCAAGAAAATAGGCATGAATTTTTTAAAGAATATTTTTTCGAATACTAAAATAGGCGTGGATTTTTTAAAGAATATTTTATCGAGTACCAAAGTAAGCGTGATTTTTTTAAAGAATATTTTTAGGGACCATCAGAGGCGTGAATTTTTTAAAGAATATCTTTGATGACGACTTTTTAAAGAATATTTATACCCTTCACCACACTGTGGTACAGGGTATTATGTCTTTGGGCATATGTTTGTAACAGGCAAAAATAATCGAGTTAGACTCATGGTTACTTTTGAGAATATGCATAGAATCACTTTCTGAGTCGATTTATTAATTGGATGAAATTTTACACAACTCATTTGTTTGGCCCAAGGACGAACCCTATTGAAATCGGTTCAAATTTAGATATAGCTCACATATATATCTTCGTCCGATTTAAGGCAAATTGTGTACCAAAGTCCCTATATATTTTTCGATTTGCACGAAAATTGGCACAGCGTACTAAATTAAGTCTAGAATGATGTGTGCAAAGTTTCGTAAAAATCGATTCAGATTTAGATATAGCTCCCATATATAGCTTCGCCCGATTTTAGGTAAATGGTCCACTAAAGTCCCTGATTTGCACGAATTTTGGTATAGCGTACTGAATTATGTCTAGAATGATGTGTGCAAAGTTTCGTGAAAATCGGTTCAGATTCAGATATAGCTCCCATATGTATTTTCGTCCGATTTCAGGTAAATGGTGCACCAAAGTCCCTATATATCTTTCGATTTGCACGAAATTTGGCACAGTGTACTGAATTAAAAGTAGAATGATGCGTGCCAAGTTTCGTTAAAAATTGGTTCAAATTTAGATATAGCTCCCATATATAGTTTTGTCCGATTTAAGGTAAATGGGGCACCAAAGTCCCTATATATCTTTCGATTTGCACGAAATTTGGCATAGGATACTGAATTAGGTCCAGAATGATGTGTGCTAAGTTTCGTGAAAATCGGTTCAAATTTAGATATAGCTCCCACACACATTTTCGTCCGATTTAAGGTAAATGGAGCTCAAAGTCCCTATATATCTTTCGATTTGCACGAAATTTGGCACAGTGTACTGAATTAAGAGTAGAATGATGTGTGCCAAGTTTCATGAAATTTGGTTCAGATTTAGATATAGCTCCCATATATAGCTTCGCCCGATTTTATGTAAATGGTGCAACAAAGTTCCTATATATTTTTCGATTTGCACGAAATTTGGCATAGGTTACTGAATTAAGTCTAAAATGATGACACAACGTACTGATGTAATATAAATTACTCTCTGGCAAGTTTCCCTGAAATCGGTTCAGATATAGATATATAACAAAAACGCGTCATCTGTTAGGATACATATGTAGAATATACCAAAAGTGGTGAAGGGTATCATATAGTCGGCCCAGTCCGACTTTACTACTTTCCTTACTGGTTTTTTTTTATTAAGTAGGTGTGGATTTCTTAAAAAATATTTTTTGGTGTACCAATGTAGGGGTAGATTTTTTGAAGAATATTTTTTCTAGTTCCAAAAGCACCAATGCAGGGTGAATTTGTTGAGGAATATATTTTCGAGTATCAAAGTAAGCGTGTATTTCTTTTTCATTCTTTCCCCGCTTATGTTGGATGGTCCATTGCAAAAATATTCTCACTATTCCAAACTCTCTATTATTCCCCCTATTTTTTTGTGTTGCTCTTAAAGTTGTTCTTTTTGTTGTTGTTGCCATTATTCTATTTGTTATCTTAATTTCAGGTTCAAATGCTTAATGTTTAAATATCGTGTTTTTTAATTGTTCACAGTTTAAGCGGTTATTAATGGTCAAATCGGTCATTGAATCTTTGTGATAGGTACTTCGTTCCGATGCGATCGAAAGGGGGGTGAGACGCCAGAGAGCTATGCATTTGCATTAAGACAGTTGAGCATCAACATAGGCGCCGCTGTCGTCTCTGTCGTGGTAGTCGCTGTTGTTGTTCTTGTTTGCTTGGATATCGATGTATTGATGTTGGGTTGGCTGGCCGGCTGGTTCGGTTCGTAGTTACGGTCTGACGTAGTTCTCCTATGAATAGATATGATAATGAAGTTGTTAATGTCGGCAAAAAGACAGATCCAAGCAGCAGTACCAACCAGCACCTTAACAAACCAACAAACAATTATGCAAAAACATCAGCTGGGAGTGCGCGAACATATCGAAAAAAAAATTAAGTAAATCTGGTCGAAGTAGCGATCGAAAAATCTGTGAATGAATTAAAGGTCTTCCAGGTGGGAGAGATAACTTGGTATTTTTGTAGGAGAAGATCTCTTCGTCATCTAGAAAGAGAAAATCTCTAGGTCTTCTAGAGGGTGTATTGGCCTTCTGCAGGAGAAAATCTCTTGATCTTTTAAGGAGAAGATATTTTGGTCTTCTAGAAAGCAGAAGTAGAAGGGTCTCCTAAAAGAAGAAGGTCTCTTAAACTTGGTCTTGATTTTGTAGAAGAAAAGATCTCCGTCTTCTAAAAAAATAATATATTTTGGTCTTCTAGTACGATAAGACCAATTGATTTTCTGCAGAAGAAGGTATACAGGACCTTTGGAAAGAAGAAACGATCTCTTGGCCTTCTAGGAGATATTTCGGTCTTCTGGAGGAGCAGATCTCTTGGAATTATTAAAGAACTCTTGACTTCCTGAAGGACAAAGTCCTTATTCTTATTATGGAGAAGATCTATTTATCTTCTAGAAATAAGGAACGATCTTTTGGTCTCCTAGAAGATATTTTGGTCTTCTGGAGGAGAAAATCTCTAAATTTTGTTAAAGAGAGGTCTATTGGTATTCTAGAATATTTATCTATTTTATTGTAATAAATTCTGATCTACATCGAGCATATTATCCTATGTCTCCCCACGAAGAGAAAAAACCTGTCATTCGTCATAAAAATTTCCTTGGCCCACCAAAGAAAAAAATACAATCTGATCATGTATGAGAAGCAGTCCTCGAAGTCCTCTGTAGGAGAAAATCTTCCCTTACACCCCTGTATGTAAATGTGTTGTTGTAAAATATGTTGTATTGTGTGGCAGAAGTCGACATTTTTTGTTTGTTTTTGTTTTAATTATTGCCGCCAATTAATTTGCATGTAAACACAAATTGATCGCAAACACAAGCCCCCCCAACACTCCCGCCCGCGCACACAAGGCCCTTTAGCTGGACCAAGCATTGCCAAGACACCAAGTTACATTCAACAACAGGCAGGCAGGCATAGTCCGAACCATTGGCACTCGACACACGACTAGCTGCCACTTACCCCAGCATAATGCTCGCTACTTGACCGTTCGCATTCGGTTTTGTTGTTTTTGTTTTTTGTCGTTCTTTGCATTTATCACATTGTCTTGTGCCAATTCATGTTGATCTGCAGATTTTCCCTTTCTGCCTCCTCCGACGTTTCTCGGGTCCCTAATAAATAGATCATATATTACAACATACAGAGGGCTACTGAGGCCGAAATACTTTCCATTACTGCAATAACAACTGATCTCTGGGCCGATTGCAGCAACATGTCCACATAAAGACCATTCCTCACAGAATATTGGAGCAGGCAACTGGGCGTTGTAGACATAGCAGCCGGTACTTGAGAACATCATGATCAATGGTGTTATTTATTTTCCGAAGGGGAGGATAACGGTGGAATGTTCGGAAGGTACAGTGGATATTAAAAATACAGTGGATGAAAAATATTCTTTAAACCAGTAAGGAAAGTAGTAAAGTAGGACGGGGCCGACTATATGATACCCTTCCCCACTTTGGGTATACTCAACAGATGAATCCTAACAGACGTCGCATTTTTAAAGGACCAGTAAAATGAAATTGGATCCATAAACATGTCATTCTGCATCCTATACTAAATTTTTCATTTGATCAAATATAGAAGCTATATCTAAATCTGAACCGATCTTCAAGAACTTTTACACACACCATTCTAGTCTCAATTCAGTAATCTATGCCAAATTTAGTGCAAATCGAAGGATACATAGGGACTTTGGTGCACCATTTACCTAAAATCGGACGAAAATATATATGGAAGCTATATCTAAATCTGAACCGATTTTCACAAAATTTAGCACACATCGTTCTAGACTTAATTCATTACGCCATGCCAAATTTCGTGCAAATCGAAGCATATATAGGGACTTTGGTGCACCATTTACCTAAAATCGGACAAAAATATATATGGGAGCTATATCTAAATCTGAACCGATATTCACAGAATTTAGCACACATCGTTCTAGACTTAATTCATTACGCCATGCCAAATTTCGTGCAAATCGAAGCATATATAGGGACTTTGGTGCACTATTTACCTAAAATCGGACGAAAATATATATGGGAGCTATATCTAAATCTGAACCGATTTCCACAAAATTTAACACACATCGTTCTAGACTTAATTCAGTATGCCATGCCAAATTTCGTGCAAATCGAAGGATACATAGGGACTTTGGTGCACTATTTACCTAAAATCGGACGAAAATATATATGGGAGCTATATCTAAATCTAAACCGATTTTCACGAAACTTAACACACATCATTCTAGACCTAATTCATTACGCAGCGCCAAATTTCGTGTAAATCGAAGGATACATAGGGACTTTGGTGCACCATTTACATAAAATCGGACGAAAATATTATATATGTGAGCTATATCTAAATCTGAACCGATTTTCCCAAAATTTAACACACATCGTTCTAGACTTAATTCAGTACGTTATCCAAATTTTTGTGCAAATCGAATGATATATAGGGCCTTTGGTGCACCATTTACTTCAAATCGGACGAAAATATATATGGGAGCTATATCTAAATCTGAACCGATTTTTAAGAAATTTAGCACACGTCGTTCTAGGCTTAATTCAGTACGTTATGCCAAATTTCGTGCAAATCGAGTGATATATAGGGACTTTGGTGCACCATTTACCTAAATCGGACGAAGAAATATATTGGAGCTATATCTAAATCTGAACCAATTTTCACGAAACTTAACACACATCGTTCTAGACTTAATTCAGTATGCTTTGCCAAATTTCGTGCAAATCGAAGCATATATAGGGACTTTGGTGCACCATTTACCGAAATCGGACGAAAATATATATGGGAGCTATATCTAAATCTGAACCGATGTTCACATAATTTAGCACACATCGTTCTAGACTTAATTCAGTATGCCATGCCAAATTTCGTGCATATCGAAGGATATATAGTGACTTTGGTGCACCATTTACCTAAAATCGGACGAAAATGTGTATGGGAGCTATATCTAAATCTGAACCGATTTTCACAAAACTTAACACACATCGTTCTAGACTTAATTCAGTATGCTTTGCCAAATTTCGTGCAAATCGAAGCATATATAGGGACTTTGGTGCACCATTTACCTAAAATCGGACGAAAATATATATGGGAGCTATATCTAAATCTGAACCGATTTTCACGAAATTTAACAAACGTCGTTCTAGACTTAATTCAGAATGCCATGTCAAATTTCGGGAAAATCTAAGCATATATAGGAACTTTGGTGCACTATTTACCTAAAATCGGACGAAAATATATATGAGAGCTATATCTAGATCTGAATCTGAACACATTGTTCAATATAGTTCAACCTTGGCCCAAATAAATGAGCTGTGCCAAATTTCATCCAATTCGAATAAAAAATGCGACCTGTACTTTGTTTACAATTTAACATGGACAGACGGACGGACGGAAAAAAATTGTTTTCAAAAAAATCTTGCCTCTACCCACTGTATGTGATGTCGTCGCTCCTAGAATCGGAGAATGTGAATGGCTATGCAAAAATTATTGCATTTTGCCACACATTGTGGCATTCGGACAAGATGCATTGCTAATTCATGGGCTTAAATGCAAAGAAGACAGGCGGGTTGCCGGTCGGTCGGTCGGTCGGTAATGCCCAAAACAAGAGCCACTGCAACAAAAATGATTTCCTTTTAAAATTAATTTAAAAATGTTTGTTGCTACATTTTGGGGTGGGTACTGCTGCGGTGCCGGTTCTGCTGATGCTGTTTCTGTTGAAAGATATTTGTTGCTGATATACTTCTGGTTGTTGAAAGGCCGAACACAATGACGCCGGCACTGTCGGTGGCGATGGTGATGCCGATGATGATATTTCATGACGCTGCTGTGAGATTCGTTACGTTTTCCTTCATTGGCATTGCTCGATTAAATGTTCTTCGTTCTTGATAATTTATTTTTTGTTGTTGTTGTTGTTCTTCTTCTTCGACAGAAGCAGCCGCAGCATCTGCCTTAGCTTTCTGTATAAATGGGGCGAGTCGATGGTGTGGCGGCATCGTTGTCATGATCACCACCATCGCCATTATCATCGTCATCGTTCTTGTCGTCCGTCAGAGCTTCAAAAGGTGTTGCCGTGCCGTTGGGTAATGAGGTGAGAAACGCATTACCATTCCCCCCTCAGAATTACGCTGAGGCCGAATGCAGCCATAAAACCCAAAATACAAAAAAACAGGGAAAAAATTTTACCGGTATTTTTTTTTTTTTTTTGTCTGCTGCCGGCCAACATTGTGGCAATTAATTGTGGCCAAATAAGATAGCAGCTTATGCTATGAACATTTATTTCGGTAACATATTTTTAGAATATCCGGTTTGGACTAAAAATAAATTTTTTTCAAGGAGGTGTGGACTTTTTTTCAGAATATTTTTCAATGGCCAATAGGCGTGGATTTTTTAAAATGTTGATTATGGACCTATTTTTATTATGTTTTTGAGTACCCAAATAGGCGTGGATTTTTTAAAGAATATTTTTTCGAGTACCCAAATAGTCGTCGATTTTTTATACCCTACACAACTATGTTGTCAGGGTATTATAGCTTTGTGCAGCCCCAAAAGTTTGTAACGCCGCGAAATATTGGTCCTAGACCCACCTTTAAGTATACCGATCGTCATATCTCGACTAGCTGAGTCGATCTAGACATGTGTGTCCGTCCGTCCGTCCGTCTGTCCATTATAATTTGTAAACACGATACAGGCCACAGTTATGGACCAATCTTCACCAAATTTTGCATGTAGGATGGGTTCTGGCCACTGAAGACCCCTATTGTTTTTGGGAAAGGTCGGTTAATATTTAGGGGATGAAATGGACCAAATACTAAATTTTTGTCGGTTTTTCTGGTCGCTCCAGAGGCCGCAATAATGGCTCGAACATCTTGAAATTTTGCATGAAGAAGGGGATCAGGCCAAGGAATAAGCATGCATGTTTTGATAAAGATCGGTCAATATTTAGCGGGTCAAATGGACCCTGACTTTTGTGTGAAAAATGACAAAATTATTATACTATGGCATATATATTTACCCCTGAAGGACATATACCCGAGAAGTTGATATTATATCCAAGAGGAGTGGTTGACCTTTAAATTAAGACCAATTATATTGTTGTATGTGCTCGGATGAGAGAGTTACACCTAAATGTTTACAGGTATCTCCGTATTTGTATATTATTTAGTAACCCATTATCACTCTGGAGAGCTGAACTATAGCGCTGATCGCTTTGAAATGTTCCATGAGGTTCCAGTTATGGTCAAGGACAACGCCTATAGTTTTCGGTGATGATCAGATAATAATTTTGGAATGAAGTGGACTGAAAACTTAATTTTTTTGTGTTATTATCGAGTCGATCTATAGACCACAAATGAAAGCCGAACATCACAACACAACCCACGGTGAAGGGAATCTGGACAATAGCTGTACTGAATACTCGTAATATTCGGAAAAGTGTGAGGAAGAGGTGCTGTTTACCTCTAATCGGGCAAGAGGGTGCAAATATCACGAAATATTGCCCGGGCTCGGAATAAACATCCGAAAAAAAATTGAGTTCCGTGGTAGTTGTGTAGGGTATCGTATGGTCGGCCCCGTCCGACTATACTGCTCCGCTCACTGGTTTAATAATATTTTTTCGAGTACCCAAATAGAATCACTTTCCGAGTCCATTTATGCATGTCCGTCCGTCCGTCTGTCTGTCTGTCCATGTATTTTTGTGAGCAAAGTACAGCTCGCATTTGTGATCTGATTTGGATGAAATTTGGCATACGTCATTTATTTGGCAAAAAGACGAACCCTATTGAAATTGGGAAAAATCGGTTCAGATCCGATTTACGGTAAATGGTACACCAAAGTCCCTATATATCTTTCGATTTGCACGAAATTTGGCACACACGAAATTTGGTAAGGTGTAGAATGATGTGTGTTAAGTTTCGTGCAAATCGGTTTAGATTTAGATATAGCATAAATATATATATTCATCCGATTTTAGGAAATTGGTGCACCAAAGACCCTATATATCTTTCGATTTTCACGAAATTTAGCACACACGAAATTTGGTTAGGTCTAGAATGATGTGTGTTAAGTTTCCTGAAAATCGGTTCAGATTTAGATATAACTCCCATATGTATCTTCGTCCGATTTAAGGTAAATTGTGCGCCAATGTCCCTATATATCTTTCGATTTGCACGAAATTTGACACACACGAAATTTGGTAAGGTCTAGAATGATGTGTGTTAAGTTTCGTGAAAATCGGTTTAGATTTACATATAGCTCCCATATGTATCTTCGTCCGATTTAAGGTAAATTGTGCACCAATGTCCCTATATATCTTTCGATTTACACGAAATTTGGCATAGCGTACTGAACTAAGTCTAGAATGATGTGTGCAAAGTTTCGTGAAAATCGATTCAGATTTAGATATAGCCCCCATATATATTTTCGTCCGATTTTAGGTAAATGGTGTACCAAAGTCTCTGAAAATCATTCGATTTGCACGGAATTTGTCGTAGCGTACAGAACTAAGTCTAGAATGATGTGTGCAAAGTTTCGTGAAAATCGGTTCAGATTTAGATATAGCTCCCATATATATTTTCATCCGATTTTAGGTAATTGGTGCTCTGAAAATCATTCGATTTGCACGAAATTTGTCATTGCGTACTGGATTAAGTCTAGAATGGCGGGTGCTAAGTTTCGTGAAAATCGCTTCAGATTTAGATATAGCTCCCATATATATTTTCGTCCGATTTTATGTAATTGGTGCACCAAAGTCCCCATATACCTTTCGATTTGCACGAATTTTGGTATAGGGTACTGAATTAGGTCCAGAATGATGTGTGCAAAGTTTCGTGAAAAGATCCATATCTAGGCCGATTGACACAACGTACTGAAGTAATATAAATTAG
The DNA here is from genome assembly GCF_032173495.1 of Musca vetustissima. Classification (NCBI taxonomy): domain Eukaryota; kingdom Metazoa; phylum Arthropoda; class Insecta; order Diptera; family Muscidae; genus Musca; species Musca vetustissima. The sequence continues at coordinate 5,337 of NW_026885235.1, read as the reverse complement.
TCTCTGGCAAGTTTCCCTGAAATCGGTTCAGATATATTTATATAACAAAAAACGCGACGTCTGTTAGGATATGTAGAATATACCCAAAGTGGTGAAGGGTATCATATAGTCGGCCCAGTCCGACTTTACCACTTTCCTTACTGGTTTAAAGAATATTTATACCCTACACAACTATGTTTTCAGGGTATTATAGCTTTGTGCAGCCCCAAAAGTTTGTAACGCCGCGAAATATTAGTCCTAAACCCACCTTTAAGTATACCGATCGTCATATCTCGACTAGCTGAGTCGATCTAGACATGTGTGTCCGTCCGTCCGTCCGCCCGTCTGTCCATTATAATTTGTAAACACGGTACAGGCCACAGTTATGGGCCAATCTTCATTTTGCATGTAGGATGGGTTCTGGCCAATGAAGATCCCTATTGTTTTTGGAAAAGATCGGTTAATATTTAGGGGATGAAATGGACCAAAAACTTTATTTTTGTCGGTTTTTCTGGTCGCTCCAGAGGTCGCAATTATGGCCCAAACACCGCGAATTTTTGCATGGAGAAGGGGATCGGGCCAAAGAATAAGCATGCCTGTTTTGGACCCAATCTTTTGTGTGAAAAATGACAAAATTTGTATTCTATGGCGTATATATTTACTCCAGCATGATATAGACCCGAGAAGTTGATAGTACATCCAAGAGGAGTGGTTGACCTTTAAATTGATACCAATTATATAGTCGTAGGTACTCGGATGTGGGAGTTACACTTAAATATTTACAGGTGCCTACGTATTCATATATTATTTAGTAACCTATTACCACACTGGAGGGCGGAAATATAACGCTGATCGCTTTGAAATGTTGCATGAGGTTCCAGTTATGGTCAAGGACAACGCCTAAGATGTTAGGTGATTATAAGATAATAATTTTTCGGATGAAGTGGACCGAAAACTTAATTATTTGTACTTTTCGAGTCGAAAGCCGAACATCACAACACAAGGGACGAGTAACTAGAGGGGCTGTACTGATTATTAGTAACATTTGCTTACTTCTAACCAGTCAAAAGTGTGCAAATATCGTGAAATATTGCCCAATCTCAGAATATAGAACCGCAGAAAGTTAGATTTTCATGGAGGTTGTGTAGGGTATCGTATGGTCGGCCCCGTCCGACTATACTGCTCCGCTCACTGTTTTTCTTTTTTTTTGGGTTCTTAAATATAGTTTTGGAGCTTCTAAATAGGTGTGGATTTAAAGAATATTTTAAGATATTGATCATTTCTGATCGCCGTCACATTGTCTCATCGCACATCTCAAACAGTCCACTTTTTATTATTTGAATTCATTATAATTTCAAATTATGCGGTAAGCTGAAAAAAATTGGAATTGAAAACTTCACAATTGACAAGAATCGTGGGAGGAAGCTACAGATCTGAAGCAGGAAACCGGAAGGAAATGTTAAAAAGCCAGCTAACAAGCAACAGATTTTAGTAATTTATTTCGAATTGTGTTCTCTTTTCTGCGTTCCTACGAAGTGCCACAAACACACATACATACATAACAAACATGTTCGCATTTGCACAAAATGTCATTGATTCCACTATGAAATTCCAATGAGCAGTGACGTAGCTCTTATCAGCATTGTCATAATCATTGATGTGGTGATAGTGGCTTTGAACTGAATCTATAACACCCTTATGAGATTTTTAGCCCCTCCCTACGTTATGGAGTGACTGATAACTACGCCACTGCCTCCGATCACAATTATGTATTTGAAATTGTTTTGTGCACCCGACAAATGTCAAATGGGAAATTACAAACATTTATTATTAACTCGGCTGCTGCTGTTCACCCAGCAAAAGCCGACCTGACCAACCTTCTTAGCGAATGATTAACTGCTTTGAATAATTAATTATTTCAAATATTTATTTATTTGTTCACATCTATTATCGGCTGCAATTAGAGGTGACTAAAAACCCCATAAAAATTACTCAATGTCGATATTTCTATTTCTGTGTATGTCATTTCTATGGAGATTCCAAATCGAATAAATCGTTTTTGTTTCGGTTTTTTATTTTTTTTATTACACAAACACCCATCGAACAGAAGCCGATCGATCGAAATAAACCGCATTGGGAAACACGTCCGATTGAAACCGCAAAATGTATGTCATAAAAAAATACGCAAGTAGAGTGATTTGTATTTTTTTTTTTTTTTTTTTGATTTTTACAATACGAAAATAAATTTTTGTAATTTCCCAGATTCAATGGTGGTTTGAGGGCATAACATACTGATTCAGGCCTCTTTTGGTCTTTGAAAAAATATTCTTTAAAAAATTCAGGCCTCTTTTGGTCTGTGAAAAAAATATTACCGACTTACTGGCTTGTAACAGAACTTTCGTTCCATAAGCCGAGCTTGGAAAAGATTTCCAGGAGCGTCGGTCTTTTGCGCAGTTTTTCCAATTTGAAAGACCATTTTCGGCGATGTTGTCTTCGACATAACCTTTCCATCGTATTCGTGGCCTTCCCCTTCTGCTTGAACCATCAGCTGATTCGCTTTTATATGCCTTTTGGGCTGGGGCATCTTCATCCATTCTTCTCACAACATGACCTAGCCAACGTAGTCGCTACAATGTCGATGTCCGAGAATAGCTGGTACAACTCATGGTTCATTCGACGGCGATATTCACCGTCAATGCAGATCGGCCCATAGATCTTTCGGAGAATTTTTCTCTCAAACACTGCAAGAGCTGCCTCATCTAATTGCGTAAGTACCCATGCTTCAGATCTTTCGGAGAATTTTTCTCTCAAACACTCCAAGAGCTGCCTCATCTACATGCGTAAGTACCCATGCTTCAGATCGGTATAACAGCACGGCTAGTATCAGCGTCTTGTAGAGTGTGAGTTTGGTCTGGCGGGAGGTGGCCTTGCTTTTGAGTTGTTTGCTCAGACCATAGTAGCATCGGTTGGCCATCACTATCCTTCTCCGAATTTCAAAACTGATGTCATTCGTTTTGTTTATGGCGGTACCAAGGTATATAAAATATTTGACTACCTCGAAGCTGTAGTTTTCAAGTTCCACAGTTGGTCCAAGTCTACTGGACGTCTTGCGCGTTAATACCATCAGCTTGGTCTTCTCGCCGTTTACTGCCAGACCCACTTTGGCAGACTCCTTTTCAATTTGTTTAAAGGTGGCTGTTACCGCTCGCAATGTTCGACCCATTATATCGATGTCATCGGCGTAGGCGAGTAACATGTGTTGTTTGGTGTACAGAGCGCCATTTCTGTTCACTTTTGCCTCTCGTATGACCTTTTCCAGCAGGATATTAAAAAGGTCACACGACAAACTATCGCCATTGCCCATTGGCTTCAGTCGTTCACACAGCACACTGGATAGTACTTTATATTCGATGGGAAGGAGACTTATTCCTCTATAGTTGGCACATATCTTCTTGTCTCCTTTTTTTTGCACGGGATACAGGATGCTGAGGTTCCAATCATTGGGCATGCATTCCTCTATCCAAATTGTACTAATCAGCTGGTTCATGCTCCTTACTAGCAACTGGCCACCAGTCACGAATAGTTCGGCTGGTAACCCATCGTCTCCTGCTGCTTTATTGTTCTTGAGCCGATTAATTGCTTTTATGACCTCATCTTGGCTAGGTGGTATAAACTCTATACCATCATCTCTTATTGGTTGTGGGGTATCTTCTTCAACGCCACTATTTGATACCAGAAGCTTTTCAAAATGCTCCTTCCAGATCCTAGGCACACTGTATGTATCTCTCACCAGGTTTCCTTCTTTATCTCTACAGGAGGATGTGCCTGCACCAAAGCCTTCGGTTTGGAGTTTTACCCGTTGGTAGAATTTTCGGATTTCATTCTGACTCCTGTACATCTCGATTTGCTCACCTACACATTTGTATTTCTCTTTCTTCTGGTTTCTGAAAATACGGTTCTCTTCTCTCCTCTTCTCCCGATAGTTTTCCATCGCATTACGTGATGCTACTGTCTGCAGGGTTGCCCTATACGCCGCGTTTTTCACGTCAGTAGCATTATGACACTTCTGATCGTACCACGGATTTCTTGATGGTGGCATTTGGTACCAAAGTGTTGCTTTTGCTGCAGTTTGTAGGGAGTGGGCAATTCTCTGCCATTGTGCTCCTATACTTTTATCGGGACAAGGGGTGCTTTCTTCAAGCAGATGAGTAAGTTGAGCGGAGTAGGCCTCGGCTACCTGTTGTGTTTGCAGCTTTTCGACGTCGAGTTTCTGTGTTGATTTAGATCGCACCTTTGCTGCCAGAAGCTTTTCAAAATGCTCCTTCCAGATCCTCAGCACGCTGTCTGTATCTGTCACCAGGTTTCGTTCTTTGTCATTTCTTATTTTTTCTGAAAACACGTTTCTCCTCTCTCCTTTTCTCCCGATAATTCTCCATCACGTTACGTGTTGCTACTGTCTGCAGGGTTGTCCTATACGCTGCGTTTTTCACGTCAGATGGTGGTTTTTGGTACCCGCTTCTTGATGGAGTTGGCAATTCTGTGCCATTCTGCTTCTATATTATTATCGGGACAAGAGGTGCTTTCGTCAAGCAGTTGGGTTAGTTGAACAAAGTTGGCTTCTGATATATGTTGTGTTTGCAGCTTTTCGACGTCAAATTCCCGTGTTACATTATATCGCACCTTTGCTGCTACACTAAGACGGGTGCATACCTTGGCTGCCACAAGGTAATGGTCCAAATCGATATTCGCTCCCTGGATCGATCGGACGTCTAGAACACTGGATGAATGCCTTTCGTCTATCACAACATGATCGATTTGATTTATCGTTGTTCGATCGGGAGAAATCCAGGAGGCCTTATGTATATCGAGATGCTTGAATCCGCGAAGTCAATCACTCTCCGTTGCCGTTTTCGGATGTTTCTTCATGAAGGCTGAATTTTCCGACGGTGGGTCCAAAGATATGTTCGCTTCCGATTTTTTTTCATTAATATCTCCTAGCAGAATTTTAATGTCATGGCCAGGGCAACGATCATATGCTATTCGTATGTGCTCGTAAAATATGTCTTTGGTCTGTTCATCATTATCTTCGGTCGGAGCATGGGTGCAAATGAGACTGATGTGGAAGAACTTCGCATTTATGCGGATTATAGCAATTCGCTCATTTACTGGAGTGAATCTGGAGGCAAGGTCTTTTATTCTCCTGTTAACCATAAATTCGCAGCCAAATTCATGTCTCGTTTCATGGCAGCTATAATACAGGGCGTAATAATCTGAGTTACTTACGCCAGCCCCCTTCCATCGCATTTCTTGTAAGGCAATAATATCGGCTTTGTACTTCTTGAGTACACTGCGCCTGTT